>NW_027009842.1:0-38884 GCF_036934945.1 Oncorhynchus masou masou
ATACTCACTGAACTATACTGTACTCTACCGTACTGAACTATACTCTACTGAACTATACTGTACTCTACCGTACTGAACTATACTCTACTGAACTATACTCTACTGAACTATACTCTACTATGAACTATACTGTACTGAAATATACTCTACTGACCTATAATCTACTGAACTATACTGTACTCTAACGTACTGAACTATACTCTACTGAACTGGACGGAACTATACAGTACTGAACTGTACTCTATTAAGCTGAGGCCACTGTATACTATACTCTACTGTACTGAACTATACTGTGCTGAACTATACTCTACTGAACTATACTGTACTGAACTCTACTGTACTGAACTATGCTATACTGTACTGAACTCTACTGTACTGAACTATGCTATACTGTACTGAACTATACTATACTGTACTGATCTATACTCTACTGAACTATACTGGACTGAACTATACTATACTGAACTATACTGTACTGAAATATACTCTACTGAACTATACTCTACTGAACTACACTGTACTGAACTATACTATACTGAACTATACTGTACTGAAATATACTCTACTGGACTATGCTGTACTGAACTATGCTGTACTGGACTATGCTGTGCTGAGAATGCACTCTGCTGAACTATGCTGTGCTGAATGTACTCTGCTGGACTATGCTGTGCTGGACTATGCTCTGCTGGACTATGCTGTATTGCTGGACTATACTCATCTGAACTATACTGTACTGGACTATGCTCTACTGGACTATACTATACTGTACTGAACTATGCTGTGCTGGACTATAATGTGCTGAAATATGCTCTGCTAGAACTATATGCTGTTGCTGGACTATACTCTGCTGGACTATACTCTGCTGAACTATGCGGCTTCTGGAACTATACTGTACTGAACTATACTCTGCTGGACTATGCTATGCTGTACTGGACTATGCTGTACTGAACTATACTATACTGAACTATACTCTGCTGGACTATGCTCTACTGGACTATGCTGTACTCTACCGTACTGGACTATATCTACTGGACTATACTGTACTCTACCGTGCTGAACTATGCTCTGCTGGACTATACTCTGCTGAACTATACTCTACTGGACTATGCTGTGCTGAAATATACTCTGCTGACCTATAATCTACTGAACTATACTGTACTCTAACGTGCTGGACTATACTCTGCTGAACTGGATGGAACTATGCAGTGCTGAGTGTACTCTATTAAACTGCAGAGTGCTGTGCTGTGCCTATGCTCTACTGTACTGAACTATGCTGTGCTGGACTATGCTCTACTGAACTATACTGTACTGAACTCTACTGTACTGAACTATGCTATACTGTACTGAACTCTACTGTACTTGCTGAGACTGCTATACTGTGCTGAGACTATGCTATGCTGTACTGATCTATACTGTACTGTACTGAACTCTACTATGCTGTGCTGGACTCTACTATGCTGTGCTGGACTATGCTGTACTGGACTATGCTGTGCTGGACTATACTGGACTATACTGTACTGGACTATGCTCTGCTGAACTATGCTGTACTGGACTATGCTGGACTATGCTGGATATGCTATGCTGTGCTGGACTATGCTGTACTGGACTCTGCTGTACTGAACTATGCTATGCACTACTGAACTATGCCGTACTGAACGGATGCTGGACTATGCTGCGCTGGACTCTGCTGTGCTGGACTCTACTGTGCTGGACTATGCTGAACTATACTGTACTGGTGATACTGGACTATGCCGTGCTGAACGATGCTGGACTATGCTGTGCTGTGCTGGACTCTGCTGTGCTGGAACTATACTGTGCTGGACTCTGCTGTGCTGAACTATGCGGTGCTGAACAGTGCTGAGGACTATGCTGTGCTGTACTGAGGACTATACTCTGCTGGACTATACTCAACCAGGCTTTGCTGTACTGGACTATGCTGGACTATGCTGCACTGGACTGGACTATGCTATGCTGAACTATGCTGTACTGTGCTCTGCTGGACTATACTCAACCAGCTTTACTGTGCTGAACTATGCTGGACTATGCTATACACTGCTGGAACTATACCGTACTGGATGATGCCCTAAACTATACTGTGCTGTGCTGGACTATACTGTGCTGGACTGTGCTATGCTGGACTGTGCTGTACTGCTGTGCTGGACTATACTACACTGAACTATGCTGGACTGAACTATACTCTACTGAACTAAACTCTGCTGAAGTATACTCCAATGAACTATACTGGACTATACTAGACTGAGCTATACTATACTGAACTATTCTATACTGTACTCTACTGAACGATACTATAATGGACTCTACTGAACTGTACTCTACTGGACTATACTTTACACTTCTGAACTATGCTAAGCTACACGTAACTATACTACACTTTACTATACTGTACTGATCTCTACTACTGTACTGTGCTGAACTATAAGTACTATATTATATTCTACTGAACTGTACTGAACTATACTGGACTGGACTGTACTGAACTATACTCAAATACAGAACTATACTGTACCGACTGTACATATGCTCTACTGAATTCACCTTCTGACATCTATACTATGCTGAACTATACTGGACACTATACTGAACTATACTGTACTGTACTCTACTGAACTAACTATGTACTATACTGGACTGAACTATACTGAACTATACTGGACTATACTATGCTGAACTATACTGGACTGAACTATACTATACTGAACTGGACTGAACTGGACTTAGCTATACTGAACTATACTGACTGGACTGAACTATACATACTGAACTTTACTACTATACTATGCTGAACTATACTGGACTGAACTATACTGGACTGAACTATACTATACTGAACTATACTGTACTGAACTATACTGGACTTAACTATACTGAACTATACTGTACTGGAATATACTGGACTGTACTATACTGAACTATACTGGACTGAACTATACCATACTGTACTGGGCCATACTATACTGAACTATACTATACTGAACTATACTATACTGTACTGGACTATACGATACTGAACTATACTATACTGAACTATACTGAACTATACTGTACTGGACTATACTGGAATATACTATATTGAACTATACTATACTGAACTATACTGGACTGAAATATACAATACTGAACTATACTATACTGAACTTTACTATACTGTGCTGGACTATACTATACTGAACTATACTATACTGTACTGGACTATACTGTACTATACTATACTGGACTATACTATACTGAACTATACTGAACTACACTGTACTGAACTATACTGTACTGTACTGGACTATACTGAACTATACTGTACTTCACTATACTGTACTGAACTATACTATACTGAACTATACTGGACTACACTATACTGAACTATACTGGACTGAACTATACTGTACTGGACTATACTGTACTGAACTATACTGTACTGAACTATACTGTACTGGACTATACTATACTGGTACTGAACTATACTGAACTATACAGACTTAACTATGCTGAACTATACTGTACTGAGGATCTATACTGGACTATGCTGTACTGAACTATGATGACTGAACTATGCTATACTATGCTGAACTATACTGTACTGAACTATACTTGACTAACTATGACTATACTATACTGTACTGGACTATGCTGGCTGGACTATGCTATGCTGGACTATACTATGCTGTGCTGGACTATGCTGAACTATGCTATGCTATGCTGGACTATGCTGTACTGGACTATACTATACTGAACTATACTATACTGACCTATGCTATAATGTACTGGACTATACTATGCTGAACTATACTCTACTGAACTATGCTGCACTGAACTATACTATACTGAACTATACTGTACTGAACTATACTATACTGAACCATACTATGCTGTACTGAACAATGCGTGCTGAACTATACTGTACTGAACTATACTATACTGTACTGAACTATACTGTACTGAACTATACGTACTGAACTATACTGTACTGAACTATACTGGACTGAACTAAACTCTTCTGAACTATACTGTACTGGACTATCGTGCTGAACTATACTGTACTGAACTATACTACACTGAACTATACTATACTGTACTGAACTATACTGGACTGAACTATACGTACTGAACTATACTGTACTGAACTATACTATACTGAACTATGCTATACTGTACTGAACTAAACTGTACTGAACTATACTGGACTGAACTACACTGGACTGGACTATACTATACTGAACTATACTGGACTGAACTATACTGGACTGAACTATACTGGACTATACTGTACTGAACTATACTGTACTGAACCATGCTATACTGTACTGAACAATACGTACTGAACTATACTATACTGAACTATACTGGACTGAACTATACTATACTGTACTATACTGGACTGAACTATACTATACTGTACTATACTGGACTGAACTACACTGGACTGAACTATACTGGACTGAACTATACTGTACTGAACTATACTGAACTGAACTATGCTATACTGTACTGAACTAAACTGTACTGAACTATACTGGACTGAACTACACTGGACTGAACTATACTGGACTGAACTATACTATACTGAACTATACTGGACTGAACTACACTGGACTGAACTACACTGGACTGAACTATACTGTACTGAACTATACTGGACTGAACTACACTGGACTGAACTATACTATACTGAACTATACTGGACTGAACTACACTGGACTGAACTATACTGTACTGAACTATACTGGACTGAACTATACTGGAATGAACTATACTGGACTGGACTATACTATACTGGACTATACTGTACTGAACTATACTGTACTGAAATATACTCTACTGAACTATACTGTACTGAACTATACTCTACTGAACTATACTGTACTGAACTATACTGTACTGAACTATACTCTACTGAACTATAATGTACTGAAATATACTCTACTGAACTATACTGTACTGAACTATACTCTACTGAACTATACTGTACTGAACTATACTCTTCTGAACTATACTGTACTGAACTATACTGTACTGAACTATACTCTACTGTACTGAACTATACTGTACTGAACTATACTGTACTGAAATATACTCTACTGAACTATACTGTACTGAACTATACTCTACTGAACTATACTGTACTGAACTATACTCTTCTGAACTATACTGTACTGAACTATACTCTACTGAACTATACTATACTGTACCGAACTATACTGTGCTGAACTATACTATACTGAACTATACTCTACTGAACTATACTCTACTGAACTATACTGTACTCTACCGTACTGAACTATACTCTACTGAACTATACTGTACTCTACCGTACTGAACTATACTCTACTGAACTATACTCTACTGAACTATACTCTACTGAACTATACTGTACTGAAATATACTCTACTGACCTATAATCTACTGAACTATACTGTACTCTAACGTACTGAACTATACTCTACTGAACTGGACGGAACTATACAGTACTGAACTGTACTCTATTAAACTACAGAGTACTGTACTGTACTATACTCTACTGTACTGAACTATACTGTGCTGAACTATACTCTACTGAACTATACTGTACTGAACTCTACTGTACTGAACTATGCTATACTGTACTGAACTCTACTGTACTGAACTATGCTATACTGTACTGATCTATACTCTACTGAACTATACTGGACTGAACTATACTATACTGAACTATACTGTACTGAAATATACTGTACTGAAATATACTCTACTGAACTATACTGTACTGAACTATACTGTACTGAACTATACTGTACTGAAATACACTCTACTGAACTATACTGTACTGAAGTATACTCTACTGAACTATACTGTACTGAACTATACTCTACTGAACTATACTGTACTGAACTATACTCATCTGAACTATACTGTAGGACTGTGCTGAACTATACTATACTGTACTGAACTATACTGTACTGAACTATAATGTACTGAAATATACTCTACTGAACTATACTGTACTTTGAACTATACTCTACTGAACTACTCTACTGGACTATGCGGCTTCTGGACTATGCTGTGCTGGACTATACTCTGCTGAACTATGCTATGCTGTGCTGGACTATGCTGTACTGGACTATGCTATGCTGGACTATGCTCTACTGAACTATACTCTACTGAACTATACTGTGCTCTACCGTACTGAACTATACTCTACTGAACTATGCTGTACTCTGCCGTACTGAACTATACTCTACTGGACTATCACTCTACTACAGGACTATACTCTGCTGAACTATGCTGTACTGATATACTCTACTGACCTATGATCTGCTGAACTATACTGTACTCTAGTACTGAGACTATACTCTACTGAACTGGATGGAACTATACAGTACTGAAGTGTACTCTATTAAACTACAGAGTACTGTACTGTACTATGCTCTACTGTACTGAACTATGCTGTGCTTTGAACTATACTCTGCTGAACTATACTGTACTGAACTCTACTGTACTGAACTATGCTATGCTGTACTGAACTCTGCTGTACTGAACTATGCTATACTGTGCTAGACTATACTATACTGTACTGATCTATACTGTACTGTACTGGACTCTACTATACTGTACTGAACTCTACTATACTGTACTGAACTATGCTGTACTGAACTATACTGTACTGGACTATCACTGAACTATACTGTACTGAACTATACTCTGCTGGACTATGCTGTACTGAACTATGCTGGACTATGCTGAAATATACTATACTGTACTGAACTATACTGTACTGAACTCTACTGTACTGAACTATACTATACACTACTGAACTATACCGTACTGAACGATACTGAACTATGCTGCACTGAACTCTACTGTACTGGACTCTACTGTACTGGACTATACTGAACTATACTGTACTGAACGATACTGAACTATACCGTACTGAACTTGATACTGAACTATACTGTACTGTACTGAACTCTACTGTACTGAACTATACTGTACTGAACTCTGCTGTACTGAACTATGCAGTACTGAGACGTGCTGAACTATGCTGTGCTGTGCTGGACTATACTCCTACTGAACTATACTCCAGCCAAACTTTACTGTACTGAACTATACTGAACTATACTGCACTGAACTGAACTATGCTATACTGGACTATACTGTACTGTACTCTACTGAACTATACTCAACCAAACTTTGCTGTGCTGAACTATACTGAACTATGCTATACACTACTGAACTATACCGTACTGAATGATACTAAACTATACTGTGCTGTACTGAACTATACTGTACTGAACTGTACTATACTGAACTGTACTGTACTGCACTGTACTGAACTATACTACACTGAACTATGCTGAACTGAACTATACTCTACTGAACTAAACTCTACTGAAGTATACTCCAATGAACTATACTGAACTATACTAGACTGAGCTATACTATACTGAACTATTCTATACTGTACTCTACTGAACGATACTATAATGAACTCTACTGAACTGTACTCTACTGAACTATACTTTACACTTCTGAACTATGCTAAGCTACACGTAACATTTACATTACATTTACATTTAAGTCATTTAGCAGACGCTCTTATCCAGAGCGACTTACAAATTGGTGAATTCACCTTCTGACATCCAGTGGAACTATACTACACTATACTGAACTATACTGTACTGATCTCTACTGAACTGTACTGTGCTGAACTATACTGTACTGTACTATATTATATTCTACTGAACTGTACTGAACTATACTGGACTGGACTGTACTGAACTATACTCAAATATACAGAACTATACTGTACCATACTGTACTGAAATATACTCTACTGAACTATACTGTACTGTACTGAACTTTACTGAACTATACTATGCTGAACTATACTGGACTGAACTATATTGTACTGAACTATACTGTACTGTACTGAACTTTACTGAACTATACTATGCTGAACTATACTGGACTGAACTATACTGTACTGAACTATACTGGACTATACTATGCTGAACTATACTGGACTGAACTATACTATACTGAACTATACTGGACTGAACTATACTGGACTTAACTATACTGAACTATACTGTACTGGACTGAACTATACATACTGAACTTTACTGAACTATACTATGCTGAACTATACTGGACTGAACTATACTGGACTGAACTATACTATACTGAACTATACTGTACTGAACTATACTGGACTTAACTATACTGAACTATACTGTACTGAATATACTGGACTGTACTATGCTGAATATACTGGACTGAACTATACCATACTGTACTGGGCCATGCTATACTGAACTATGCTATGCTGTACTGGACTATGCTGGACTATACTATACTATGCTGGACTATACTGTACTGAACTATACTATACTGAATATACTATATGACCTATACTATAATGTACTGAACTATACTATACTGAACTATACTCTGCTGGACTATACTGCACTGGACTATACTATACTGAACTATACTGTACTGAACTATACTATACTGAACCATACTATACTGAAATATACTCTACTGAACTATACTGGACTGAACTATACTATACTGTACTGAACTAATACTGAACTATACTGAACTATACTGTACTGAACTATACTGGACTGAACTAAACTCTTCTGAACTATACTGTACTGAACTATACTCTACTGAACTATACTGTACTGAACTATACTATACTGGACTATACTATACTGTACTGAACTATACTGGACTGAACTATACTGTACTGGACTATACTGTACTGAACTATACTATACTGAACTATGCTATACTCTACTGAACTAAACTGGACTGAACTATGGACTGAATACTGGACTGGACTATACTATACTGAACTATACTCTACTGAACTATACTGGACTGAACTATATGGACTCTGCTGAACTATACTGTACTGAACTATACTACACTACGTACTGAACTATACTCTACTGAACTATACTGGACTGAACTATACTATACTGAACTATACTGTACTGAACTATACTATACTGAACTATACTGGACTGAACTACATACTGAACTCTGGACTGAACTATACTGTACTGAACTATACTGAACTGAACTATACTATACTGACCCTATACTGTACTGAAATATACCTGGACTGAACTACTGGACTGGTATACTGGACTGAACTATACTCTACTGAACTATCTGGACTGAACTACACTGGACTGAACTACACTGGACTGAACTGCTGTGCTGAAATATACTCTACTGAACTATACTGTACTGAACTATACTCTACTGAACTATACTGGACTGTACTGACTGAACTATACTGCACCAGACTATACTCTACTGAACTATAATGGACTGAAATATACTGGACTGGACTATACTGTACTGGACTATACTGTACTGAACTATACTGTACTGAAATATACTCTACTGAACTATACTGTACTGAACTATACTGTACTGAACTATATACTGAACTATACTGTACTGAACTATACTGTACTGAACTATGCTGAAATATACTCTACTGAACTATACTGTACTTTGAACTATACTCTACTGAACTATACTGTACTGAACTATACTCTTCTGAACTATGCTGTGCTGAACTATACTCTACTGAACTATACTATACTGTACTGAACTATGCTGTACTGAACTATACTATACTGATATGCTCTACTGAACTATGCTGTACTGAACTATGCTCTGCTACTATACCGTACTGAACTATACTCTACTGAACTATACTGTACTCTGGACTATGAACTATACTGGACTGAACTATGCTCTGCCCGAACTATACTCTACTGAACTATACTGTGCTGAAATATACTCTACTGAACTATAATCTACTGAACTATACTGTGCTCTAACGTACTGAACTATACTCTACTGAACTATACTGTACTCTACCGGAACTATACTCTACTGAACTATACTCTATTAAACTACAGAGTACTGTACTGAACATATGCTCTACTGACCTATACTCTACTGAACTATACTGTACTCTAACGTACTGAACTATACTCTACTGAACTGGATGAGAACTACAGTACTGAACTGTACTGATAAAACTACAGAGTGCTGTACTGTACTGAACTCTACTGTACTGAACTATGCTATACTGAGACTATACTCTACTGAACTATACTGTACTGAACTCTACTCTACTGAACTATACTGTACTGAACTCTACTGTACTGAACTATGCTATACTGTACTGAAATATACTCTACTGAACTATACTCTACTGAACTACACTGTACTGAACTATACTATACTGAACTATACTGTACTGAAATATACTCTACTGAACTATACTGTACTGAACTATACTGTACTGAACTATACTGTACTGAAATACACTCTACTGAACTATACTGTACTGAAGTATACTCTACTGAACTATACTGTACTGAACTATACTCTACTGAACTATACTGTACTGAACTATACTCATCTGAACTATACTGTACTGAACTATACTCTACTGAACTATACTATACTGTACTGAACTATACTGTACTGAACTATAATGTACTGAAATATACTCTACTGAACTATACTGTACTGAACTATACTCTACTGAACTATACTCTACTGAACTATACGCTTCTGAACTATACTGTACTGAACTATACTCTACTGAACTATACTATACTGTACTGAACTATACTGTACTGAACTATACTATACTGAACTATACTCTACTGAACTATACTCTACTGAACTATACTGTACTCTACCGTACTGAACTATACTCTACTGAACTATACTGTACTCTACCGTACTGAACTATACTCTACTGAACTATACTCTACTGAACTATACTCTACTGAACTATACTGTACTGAAATATACTCTACTGACCTATAATCTACTGAACTATACTGTACTCTAACGTACTGAACTATACTCTACTGAACTGGATGGAACTATACAGTACTGAAGTGTACTCTATTAAACTACAGAGTACTGTACTGTACTATACTCTACTGTACTGAACTATACTGTGCTGAACTATACTCTACTGAACTATACTGTACTGAACTCTACTGTACTGAACTATGCTATACTGTACTGAACTCTACTGTACTGAACTATGCTATACTGTACTGAACTATACTATACTGTACTGATCTATACTGTACTGTACTGAACTCTACTATACTGTACTGAACTCTACTATACTGTACTGAACTATACTGTACTGAACTATACTGTACTGAACTATACTGAACTATACTGTACTGAACTATACTCTACTGAACTATACTGTACTGAACTATACTGAACTATACTGAAATATACTATACTGTACTGAACTATACTGTACTGAACTCTACTGTACTGAACTATACTATACACTACTGAACTATACCGTACTGAACGATACTGAACTATACTGCACTGAACTCTACTGTACTGAACTCTACTGTACTGAACTATACTGAACTATACTGTACTGAACGATACTGAACTATACCGTACTGAACGATACTGAACTATACTGTACTGTACTGAACTCTACTGTACTGAACTATACTGTACTGAACTCTACTGTACTGAACTATGCAGTACTGAACGATACTGAACTATACTGTACTGTACTGAACTATACTCTACTGAACTATACTCAACCAAACTTTACTGTACTGAACTATACTGAACTATACTGCACTGAACTGAACTATACTATACTGAACTATACTGTACTGTACTCTACTGAACTATACTCAACCAAACTTTACTGTGCTGAACTATACTGAACTATACTATACACTACTGAACTATACCGTACTGAATGATACTAAACTATACTGTACTGTACTGAACTATACTGTACTGAACTGTACTATACTGAACTGTACTGTACTGCACTGTACTGAACTATACTACACTGAACTATGCTGAACTGAACTATACTCTACTGAACTAAACTCTACTGAAGTATACTCCAATGAACTATACTGAACTATACTAGACTGAGCTATACTATACTGAACTATTCTATACTGTACTCTACTGAACGATACTATAATGAACTCTATAATGAACTCTACTGAACTGTACTATACTGAACATTTACATTACATTTACACATTTGAACTATGCTACAAAGCTGACATCCGTAACTATACTACACTATACTGAACTATACTGTACTGATCTCTACTGAACTGTACTGTGCTGAACTATACTGTACTGTACTATATTATATTCTACTGAACTGTACTGAACTATACTGGACTGGACTGTACTGAACTATACTCAAATATACAGAACTATACTGTACCATACTGTACTGAAATATACTCTACTGAACTATACTGTACTGTACTGAACTTTACTGAACTATACTATGCTGAACTATACTGGACTGAACTATATTGTACTGAACTATACTGTACTGTACTGAACTTTACTGAACTATACTATGCTGAACTATACTGGACTGAACTATACTGTACTGAACTATACTGGACTATACTATGCTGAACTATACTGGACTGAACTATACTATACTGAACTATACTGGACTGAACTATACTGGACTTAACTATACTGAACTATACTGTACTGGACTGAACTATACATACTGAACTTTACTGAACTATACTATGCTGAACTATACTGGACTGAACTATACTGGACTGAACTATACTATACTGAACTATACTGTACTGAACTATACTGGACTTAACTATACTGAACTATACTGTACTGGAATATACTGGACTGTACTATACTGAACTATACTGGACTGAACTATACCATACTGTACTGGGCCATACTATACTGAACTATACTGTACTGAACTATACTGAAACTATACTATACTATACTGAACTATACTGAACTATACTATACTATAATACTGTACTGGAATATACTGGACATACTATACTGAACTATACTGTACTGAACTATACTATACTGTACTGGAACTATACTATACTGAACTATACTATACTGTACTGAACTATACTGTACTGAACTATACTGTACTGGAACTATACTGACTGAATACTGAACTATATACTGATATACTGAACTATACTGAACTATATACTGAACTATACTATACTGTACTGAACTATACTGGAATATGAACTATATACTGAACTATACTATACTGAACTATACTGGAACTAAACTGAACTATACTGGACTGTACACTGGACTGGGACTATACTATACTGAACTTTACTATACTGTGAACTATACTGGACTATACTGTACTACTATACTGAACCACTACTGTACTGAACAATATACTGAACTATACTATACTGAACTACTGGACTGTACTATACTGTATATACTGGACTGAACTATACTATACTGTACTACTGGACTGAACTATGGACTGAACTACTATACTGTACTGAACTATACTGTGAACTATGCTATACTGTACTGAACTAAACTGTACTGAACTATACTGACTGAACTACACTGGACTGAACTATACTGGACTACTATACTATACTGAACTATACTATACTGAACTACGGGACTGAACTACACTGGACTGAACTATACTGTACTGAACTATACTGACTGAACTACACTGGAACTATACTGAACTATACTGGACTGAACTACACTGGATACTATACTGTACTGAACTATACTGGACTGAACTATACTGGAATGAACTATGACTGACTATACTGACTATACTGTACTGGACTATACTGACTGTACTGGAACTATGGACTGAACTACACTGGAATGAACTATATGGACTGACTATACTATACTGGACTATACTGTACTGGACTATACTCGGACTGAACTATACTGTACTGAACTATACACTGTACTGAACTATACTGTACTGAGCTATATGGACTATACTGAACTATACTGTACTGAACTATACTACTGAACTATACTATACTGGACAGAATTATACTGTACTGAACTATACTATGAACTATATACTGAACTATACTGGACTATACTGGACAGAATTATACTGTACTGAACTATACGGATACTGGACTGAACTATACTGGACTGAACTATGAACTATATACTGAACTATTCTATACTGAACTATACTGTACTGAACTATACTGACTATACTGTACTGGACTATACTGTACTATACTGGACAGAATTATACTGTACTGAACTATACTGTACTGAACTATACTGAACTATACTGGATGAACTATACTGACTATACTGGACTGAACTATGCTGGGCTGAACTATACCGGACTGACCGACTGAATACTATACTGAACTATACTATACTATACTACTGACTATACTGTACTGGACTATACTGACTGAACTATACTGGACTGAACTATACTATACTGAACTATACTGTACTGAACTAAACTGTACTGAACTATACTATACTGAACTATAACTATACTGGACTGAATACTGAAACTATACTGGACTGAACTATACTGGACTGTTCTATACTGTACTGAACTATTCTATACTGAACTGAACTATACTATACTGTACTGAACTATACGTACTGAACTATACTGTACTGAACTATACTATACTGTACTGAACTATACTGTACTGAACTATACGTACTGAACTATACTGTACTGAACTATACTGGACTGAACTAAACTCTTCTGAACTATACTGTACTGAACTATACGTACTGAACTATACTGTACTGAACTATACTACACTGAACTATACTATACTGTACTGAACTATACTGGACTGAACTATACGTACTGAACTATACTGTACTGAACTATACTATACTGAACTATGCTATACTGTACTGAACTAAACTGTACTGAACTATACTGGACTGAACTACACTGGACTGGACTATACTATACTGAACTGTACTGGACTGAACTATATGGACACTATACTGGACTATACTGTACTGAACTATACTGTACTGAACCATGCTATACTGTACTGAACAATAACGTACTGAACTATACTATACTGAACTATACTGGACTGAACTATACTATATACTATACTGGACTGAACTATACTATACTTTACTATACTGGACTGAACTACACTGGACTGAACTATACTGGACTGAACTATACTGTACTGAACTATACTGAACTGAACTATGCTATACTGTACTGAACTAAACTGTACTGAACTATACTGGACTGAACTACACTGGACTGAACTATACTGGACTGAACTATACTATACTGAACTATACTGGACGGAACTACATGGACTGAACTACACTGACTGAACTATACTGTACTGAACTATACTGGACTGAATACACTGGACTGAACTATACTATACTGAACTATACTGGACCGAACTACACTGGACTGAACTATACTGTACTGAACTATACTGGACTGAACTATACTGGAATGAACTATACTGGACTGGACTATACTATACTGGACTATACTGTACTGGACTATACTGGACTGAACTATACTGCACTGAACTATACTGGACTGAACTACACTGGAATGAACTATACTGGACTGGACTATACTATACTGGACTATACTGTACTGGACTATACTGGACTGAACTATACTGTACTGAACAATACTGTACTGAACTACACTGAACTATACTGGACTGAACTATACTGTACTGAGCTATACTGGACTATACTGGACTGGACTATACTGTACTGAACTATACTGGACTGAACTATACTGGACTATACTGGACAGAATTATACTGTACTGAACTATACTGGACTGAACTATACTGGACTGAACTATACTGGACTATACTGGACAGAATTATACTGTACTGAACTATACTGGACTGAACTATACTGGACTGAACTATACTGGACTAGAACTATAATCGGACTGAACTATACTGGACTGAACTATTCTATACTGAACTATACTGTACTGAACTATACTGGACTATACTGTACTGGACTATACTGTACTATACTGGACAGAATTATACTGTACTGAACTATACTGTACTGAACTATACTGTACTGAACTATACTGGACTGAACTATACTGGACTATACTGGACTGAACTATGCTGGGCTGAACTATACCGGACTGAACTATACCGGACTGAACTATTCTATACTGAACTATACTGTACTGAACTATACTGGACTGGACTATACTGTACTGGACTATACTGGACTGAACTATACTGGACTGAACTATACTATACTGAACTATACTATACTGTACTGAACTAAACTGTACTGAACTATACTATACTGAACTATACTGGACTATACTGGACTGAACTATGCTGAACTGGACTATACTGGACTGAACTATACTGGACTGTTCTATACTGTACTGAACTATTCTATACTGAACTATACTGTACTGAACTATACTATACCGAAATATACTGTACTCAACTATAATGTACTGAACTATACTATACTGAACTATACTGTACCATACTATACTATACTATAATGAACTATACTGTACTGAACTATACTGTACTGAACTATTCTATACTGAACTATACTGTACTGAACTATACTATACTGAAATATACTGTACTCAACTATAATGTACTGAACTATACTATACTGGAACTATAATGTACTGAACTATACTATACTGAACTATACTGTACTGAACTATACTGGACTGTTCTATACTGTACTGAACTATACCGTACTGAACTATACAATACTGAACTATACTGTACTGAACTATACTATACTGAAATATACTGTACTCAACTATAATGTACTGAACTATACTATACTGAATCATACTGTACTGAACTATACTACTATACTGAACTATACTGTACTGAACTATACTATACTGAACTATACTATACTGTACTGAACTATACTGTACTGAACTATACTATACTGAACTATACTGTACTGAACTATACTATACTGAACTATACTGTACTGAACTATACTATACTGAAATATACTGTACTGAACTATACTATACTGGAACTATACTGTACTGAACTATACTATACTGAAATATACTGTACTCAACTATAATGTACTGAACTATACTATACTGAACTATACTGCACTGAACTATACTATACTGAACTATACTGTACTGAACTATACTATACTGAAATATACTGTACTCAACTATAATGTACTGAACTATACTATACTGAACTATACTGTACTGAACTATACTATACTATACTGAACTATACTGTACTGAACTATACTATACTGAACTATACTATACTGTACTGAACTATACTGTACTGAACTATACTATACTGAACTATACTGTACTGAACTATACTATACTGAACGATACTATACTGAACTATATTATACTGAACTATACTGTACTGAACTATACTATACTGAACTATACTGTACTGAACTATACTATACTGCCCTATACTATACTGTACTGAACTATACTGGACTGAACTATACTATACTGAACTATACTATACTGTACTGAACTATACTGAACTATACTATACTATACTGAACTATACTGTACTGAACTATACTATACTGAACTATGCTATACTGACCTATACTATAATGTACTGAACTATACTATACTGAACTATACTCTACTGAACTATATACTGAACTATACTATACTGAACTATACTGTACTGAACTATACTATACTGAACCATACTATACTGTACTGAACAATACGTACTGAACTATACTGTACTGAACTATACTGTACTGAACTATACTGTACTGAACTATACTATACTGTACTGAACTATACTGTACTGAACTATACGTACTGAACTATACTGTACTGAACTATACTGGACTGAACTAAACTCTTCTGAACTATACTGTACTGAACTATACGTACTGAACTATACTGTACTGAACTATACTACACTGAACTATACTATACTGTACTGAACTATACTGGACTGAACTATACTACTGAACTATGCTATACTGAACTATACTATACTGTACTGGACTATACTATACTGAACTATACTGGACTGAACTATACTGGACTGAACTATACTGGACTATACTGTACTGAACTATACTGTACTGAACCATGCTATACTGTACTGAACAATACGTACTGAACTATACTATACTGAACTATACTGGACTGAACTATACTATACTGTACTATACTGGACTGAACTATACTATACTGTACTATACTGGACTGAACTACACTGGACTGAACTATACTGGACTGAACTATACTGTACTGAACTATACTGAACTGAACTATGCTATACTGTACTGAACTAAACTGTACTGAACTATACTGGACTGAACTATACTGGACTGAACTATACTGAACTGGACTACACTGGACTGAAATATACTGAACTATACTGGACTGAACTATACTGGACTGAACTATACTGACCTATACTGTACTGAACTATACTGTACTGAACTATACTGTACTGAACTATACTGGACTGAGCTATACTGGACTATACTGGACTGAACTATACTGGACTGAACTATACTATACTGAACTATACTATACTAGACTATACTGGACTGAACTATACTGGACTATACTGGACAGAATTATACTGGACTATACTGGACTGAACTATACTGTACTGAACTATACTGTACTGAACTATACTATACAAGACTATACTGGACTGAACTATACTGACTATACTGACAATTATACTGTACTGAACTATACTGGACTGAACTATACTGGACTGAACTATACTGGACTGAACTATACCGGGACTGAACTATACTGGACTGAATTATACTGGACTGAACTATACTGGACTGAACTATGCGGACTGAACTACACTGTACTGAACTACACTGGACCTATACTGTACCGCTTTATACTGTACTATACTGGACAGAATATACTGGGTACTGAACTATACTGTACTGAACTATACTGGACTATACTGTACTGAACTATACTGGACCGAACTATACTGGACTATACTGGACTGAACTATACTGGACTATACTGTTGAACTATGCTGGGCTGAACTATACTGGACTGAACTATGCTGGACTGAACTATACTGTACTGAACTATACTATACTGTACTGAACTAAACTGTACTGAACTATACTATACTGAACTATACTGGACTATACTGACCTGGAACGAAAGCGGCTGAACGATACTGTACTGAACTGTTACCATAATTGCAATTGAACGAAACTGTACTGGAACTATACTATTCTGGAACTATACTGACTATACTGGATCGGGAACTATACTGACTGAACGACATTGAACTGGATCATACTGTACTGAACTGCGCGCTTGAACTATACTGTACTGAACTATACTATACTGAACTATACTGTACTTAAAGAGCATTGTATTGAACTATATTGCATTGGAATTATATTATATTGAAATATACTATACTGAACTATACTATACTGAACTATACTATACTGAACTATACTGTACTGAACTATACTGCACTGAACTATACTATACTGAACTATACTGTACTGAACTATACTATACTGAAATATACTGTACTCAACTATAATGTACTGAACTATACTATACTGAACTATACTGTACTGAACTATACTATACTATACTGAACTATACTGTACTGAACTATACTATACTATACTGAACTATACTGTACTGAACTATACTATACTGACCTATACTATACTGTACTGAACTATACTGTACTGAACTATACTATACTGAACTATACTGTACTGAACTATACTATACTGAACGATACTATACTGAACTATATTATACTGAACTATACTGTACTGAACTATACTATACTGAACTATACTGTACTGAACTATACCGTACTGAACTATACTGTACTGAACTATACTGCACTGAACTATACTGTACTGAACTATACTATACTGAACTCTACTGCACTGAACTATACTGTACTGAACTATACTATACTGAACGATACTATACTGAACTATATTATACTGAACTATACTGTACTGAACTATACTGCACTGAACTATACTGTACTGAACTATACTATACTGAACTATACTGCACTGAACTATACTATACTGAACTATACTATACTGAACTATACTGCACTGAACTATACTGTACTGAACTATACTATACTGAACTATACTATACCGAACTATACTGTACTGAACTATACTATACTGAACTATACTGTACTGCACTATACTGTACTGTACTGAACTATACTGTACTGAACTATACTATACTGTACTATACTATACTGTACTGAACTATACTATACTGAACTATACTATACTATACTGTACTGAACTATACTGTACTGAACTATACTATACTGAACTATACTGTACTGAACTATACTGTACTGAACTATACTGTACTGAACTATGCTATACTGTACTGAACTAAACTGTACTGAACTATACTATACTGTACTGAACTATACTGTACTGAACTATACTATACTGTACTATACTGTACTGAACTAGACTGTACTATACTGTACTGAACTATACAATACTGAACTATACTATACTAGACTATACTGGACTGAACTATACTGGACTATACTGGACAGAATTATACTGTACTGAACTATACTGGACTGAACTCTACTGGACTGAACTATACTGGACTGAACTATACTGTACTGAACTATACTATACTAGACTATACTGGACTGAACTATACTGGACTATACTGGACAGAATTATACTGTACTGAACTATACTGGACTGAACTATACTGGACTGAACTATACTGGACTGAACTATACCGGACTGAACTATACTGGACTGAACTATACTGGACTGAACTATACTGGACTGAACTATACCGGACTGAACTACACTGTACTGAACTATACTGGACTATACTGTACTGGACTATACTGTACTATACTGGACAGAATTATACTGTACTGAACTATACTGTACTGAACTATACTGGACTGAACTATACTGGACTATACTGTACTGAACTATACTGGACTGAACTATACTGGACTATACTGGACTGAACTATACTGGACTATACTGGACTGAACTATGCTGGGCTGAACTATACTGGACTGAACTATACTGGACTGAACTATACTGTACTGAACTATACTATACTGTACTGAACTAAACTGTACTGAACTATACTATACTGAACTATACTGGACTATACTGGACTGAACTATGCTGGGCTGAACTATACTGTACTGAACTATACTATACTGTACTGAACTAAACTGTACTGAACTATACTATTCTGAACTATACTGGACTATACTGGACTGAACTATACTGGACTGAACTATACTGAACTGGACTATACTGTACTGAACTATGCTGGGCTGAACTATACTGTACTGAACTATACTATACTGAACTATACTGTACTGAAATATACTGTACTGAACTATACTGTACTGAACTATACTATACTGAAATATACTCTACTGAACTATACTGTACTGAACTATACTATACTGAACTATACTGTACTGAACTATACTGGACTGAACTATACTATACTGAACTATACTGTACTGAACTATACTATACTGAACTATACTGTACTCAACTATAATGTACTGAACTATACTATACTGAACTATACTGTACTGAACTATACTATACTATACTGAACTATACTGTACTGAACTATACTATACTATACTGAACTATACTGTACTGAACTATACTATACTGACCTATACTATACTGTACTGAACTATACTGTACTGAACTATACTATACTGAACTATACTGTACTGAACTATACTATACTGAACGATACTATACTGAACTATATTATACTGAACTATACTGTACTGAACTATACTATACTGAACTATACTGTACTGAACTATACCGTACTGAACTATACTGTACTGAACTATACTATACTGAATTATACTATACCGAACTATACTGTACCGAACTATACTATACTGAACTATACTGCACTGAACTATACTGTACTGAACTATACTATACTGAACTATACTGTACTGAACTATACTATACTGAACGATACTATACTGAACTATATTATACTGAACTATACTGTACTGAACTATACTGCACTGAACTATACTGTACTGAACTATACTATACTGAACTATACTGCACTGAACTATACTATACTGAACTATACTATACTGAACTATACTGCACTGAACTATACTGTACTGAACTATACTATACCGAACTATACTGTACTGAACTATACTATACTGAACTATACTGTACTGCACTATACTGTACTGAACTATACTGTACTGAACTATACTATTCTGTACTATACTATACTGTACTGAACTATACTATACTGAACTATACTATACTATACTGTACTGAACTATACTGTACTGAACTATACTATACTGAACTATACTGTACTGAACTATACTGTACTGAACTATACTGTACTGAACTATGCTATACTGTACTGAACTAAACTGTACTGAACTATACTATACTGTACTGAACTATACTGTACTGAACTATACTATACTGTACTATACTGTACTGAACTAGACTGTACTATACTGTACTGAACTATACTATACTGAACTATACTATACTGAACTATACTGTACTGAACTATACTGTACTGAACTATACTATACTGTACTATACTATACTGTACTGAACTAGACTGTACTATACTGTACTTAACTATACTATACTGAACTATACTATACTGAACTATACTGTACTGAACTATACTATACTGAACTATGCTATACTGTACTGAACTAAACTGTACTGAACTATACTATACTGTACTGAACTATACTGTACTGAACTATACTATACTGAACTATGCTATACTGTACTGAACTAAACTGTACTGAACTATACTGGACTGAACTACACTGGACTGAACTATACTGGACTGAACTACACTGGACTGAACTATACTGGACTTAACTATACTTTACTGAACTATACTGGACTGAACTACACTGGACTGAACTATACTGGACTGAACTATACTTTACTGAACTATACTGTACTGAACTATACTGTACTGAACTATACTGGACTAAACGTACTGTGCTCTGCAGTACTGTGCTGTGATGTATAAACTTGTGAAACAAGCAGAGAATGACATTCATATCCATAATTATTTATTTCTGTGTAGAACACATCAGGGACCCATGATGTAATTACGTTACCACGCTACCACGCTTCATCGCTACCACGCTTCACACGCTACCACGCTTCCACGCTTTCCACGCTACCACATTTCCACGCTTCGCAAGCTCGCTGCTTTCCACGCTTCCGCTCTCGCTGTCACGCTTCCACGCTATCACGCTTCCACGCTTCCGCTATACGCTGCTATCGCTACCGCGTTTCCACGCTTTCCACGCTTCCACGCTACCAGGCGTTACCACGCTACCACGCTTCCGCTACCGGTCGTTAATCCTACATTTACTGTAGTTCAATAACCAAAACAGGGTGTTTTCAAACTCAAGGTGTCGTGGTCGTAACTGACACCCCATTCTCCCTGCAGACGCTCTTTCAATCATCTATCGGAGCAGATATTTACGAGTCTCTGGAAAACATGATTGCAGAAAACCCTGAGGGAGATTTTTTTAACGTGGTTCCGTTTAAAGTTTGCATCGGACTTGATTTACTACTTGAAATTACTTGTGAACGCTTGCTTCAACCTGCCTGGAGGACCAGTTGGCCATTTTAGTCCATTTCAACCGGCAAGCTCAATCAAGAGCATCTTAATTATTTTAAATGATTTACAATAGTATAACAGTAATATTAATAGTATAGGACCCTGGTCTGGTTCACATATGTGAAGCTCATTGATGCAGATTTATTTTTAATTATCTATATAATAATAATAATAATAAATATAATATTATATAAATAATTATTTTATCTAGGCAAGTCAGTTCAGAACAAATTCTTATTTACATTCAAAGTCGGACGCTTACATACACTTAGGTTGGAGTCATTAAAACTAGTTTACATACACTTAGGTTGGAGTCATTAAAACTAGTTTACATACACTTAGGTTGTAGTCATTAAAACTAGTTTACATACACTTAGGTTGGAGTCATTAAAACTAGTTTACATACACTTAGGTTGGAGTCATTAAAACTAGTTTACATACACTTAGGTTGGAGTCATTAAAACTAGTTTACATACACTTAGGTTGGAGTCATTAAAACTAGTTTACATACACTTAGGTTGGAGTCATTAAAACGAGTTTACATACACTTAGGTTGGAGTCATTAAAACGAGTTTACATACACTTAGGTTGGAGTCATTAAAACTAGTTTACATACACTTAGGTTGGAGTCATTAAAACTAGTTTACATACACTTAGGTTGGAGTCATTAAAACTAGTTTACATACACTTAGGTTGGAGTCATTAAATCTAGTTTACATACACTTAGGTTGGAGTCATTAAAACTAGTTTACATACACTTATGTTGGAGTCATTAAAACTAGTTTACATACACTTAGGTTGGAGTCATTAAAACTAGTTTGCATACACTTAGGTTGGAGTCATTAAAACTAATTTACATACACTTAGGGTGGAGTCATTAAAACTAGTTTACATACACTTAGGTTGGAGTCATTAAAACTAGTTTACATACACTTAGGTTGGAGTCATTAAAACTAGTTTGCATACACTTAGGTTGGAGTCATTAAAACTAATTTACATACACTTAGGTTGGAGTCATTAAAACTAGTTTACATACACTTAGGTTGGAGTCATTAAAACTAGTTTACATACACTTAGGTTGGAGTCATTAAAACTAGTTTACAAACACTTAGGTTGGAGTCATTAAAACTAGTTTACATACACTTAGGTTGGAGTCATTAAAACTAGTTTACATACACTTAGGTTGGAGTCATTATAACTAGTTTACATACACTTAGGTTGGAGTCATTAAAACTAGTTTACATACACTTAGGTTGGAGTCATTAAAACTAGTTTACATACACTTAGGTTGGAGTCATTAAAACTAGTTTACATATACTTAGGTTGGAGTTATTAAAACTAGTTTACATACACTTAGGTTGGAGTCATTAAAGCTAGTTTACATACACTTAGGTTGGAGTCATTGAAACTCATTTTTTTTTCAACCACTCCACTAATGGAGATCTTGTTAATGTGGGCTCCGTTTTATTTACTTAACAATTAAGGAACACTCAAAAACGTGCACTTATAAATCATAATAATTTGAATCAAAATACAGCTGTAGACAGAAGTCAAAGATCAAACATGACACATACAACTGATGTCTCACCTGAGTTATGTCCAATAAGGAAACGTCCATGCTGCTTTTATCATGCTTGTAGTCAACCCCCTGTGATGTCACTGCATATGTCATTACCTGCTACTCATCAGACCAAGCCCGTGCATACACAGCTATACAAACTTGCAAGAGATACAGTAGTTCCAGTGTTTTCTAAGGCCTCAGCAGCAAATGTCCACTCCCCAAGTTGATTAATACAGGTATGTCTGACTAGACTCTTATCTCTTCTACTCCTTTGCAGGGCTCTATGTTTATCTTTGAAATGCTTTCTCAAATACCATTTTCTTTACAAGAGGCAGAGACTTAGAAAAGACTGGAACAATTCTAAAACCTTACAATGTGTGTGTATATATATATATATATTGTTAATCTGTAGTCTAGGACCCTATAAATGTAGAGGAGAGGGGTTCCATAGCCTCCCCCCTTCTATTAATACAACCTCAATAATTATAATACAAAAAACATTTGGTGCAGCCCCTATCATGACCCCAATTTGATCCATCATTAAAAAAACATTGTTTTGGCTAGTCGGTTAGGACATCTACTTTGTGCATGACACAAGTAATTTTTTCCAACAATTGTTTACAGACAGATTATTTCACTTATAATTCACTGTATCACAATTCCAGTGGGTCAGAAGTTTACATAAACTAAGTTGACTGTGCCTTTAATCAGCTTGGAAACTTCCAGAAAATTATGTCACGGCTTTAGAAAATTCTGATAGGCTAATTGACATCATTTGAGTCAATTGAAGGTGTACCTGTGGATGTATTTCAAGGTCTACCTTCAAACTCAGTGCCTCTTTGCTTGAAATCAGGGGAAAATCAAAAGAAATCAGCCAAAACCTCAGATTTTGTTTTGTAGACCAAAAGCAATTTCCAAATTTCCACATTCATCTGTAGAAACATTACGCAAGTATAAACACCATGGGACCACGTAGCCATCATACCGCTCAGGAAGGAGACGCGTTCTGTCTCCTAGAGATGAACGTACTTTGGTGTGAAAAGTACAAATCAATCCCAGAACAACAGCAAAGAACCTTGTGAAGATCCTGAAGGAAACGGGTACAAAAGTATCTATATCCACAGTAAAACGAGTCCTATATATCGACATAACCTGAAAGGCCTCTCAGCAAGGAAGAAGACACTGATCCAAAACCGCCATAAAAAAGACAGACTATGGTTTGCAACTGCACATGGGGACAAAGATCATACTTTTTGGAAAAATGTTCTGTGGTCTGATGAAACAAAAATATAAGTTTTTGGCCATAATTACCATGGTTATGTTTGGAGGATAAACGGGAGGCTTTCAAGCCGAAGAACACCATCCCAACCATGAAGCATGGTGGTAGCAGCATCATGTTGTGGGGGTGCTTTGCTGCAGGGGGGACTGGTGCACTTCACAAAATAGATGGCATCATGAGGGAGGAGAATTATGTGGATATATTGAAGCAACATCTCAAGAAATCAGTCAGGAAGTTAAAGCTTGGTCACAAATAGGTCTTCCAAATGGACAATGACCCCAAGCATACTTCCAAAGTTGTGGCAAAATGGCTTAAGGACAACAAAGTCAAGGTATTGGCGTGGCAATCCCAAAGCCCTGACCTCAATCCCATAGAAAATCTGTGGGCAGAACTGAAAAAGCATGTGCGAGCAAGGAGGCCTACAAACCTGACTCAGTTACACCAGCTCTGTCAGGAGGATTGGGCCAATATTCACCCAACTTATTGTGGGAAGCTTGTGGAAGGCTTCCCGAAACGTTTTACCCAAGTTAAACAATTTAAAGGCAATGCTACCAAATACTAATTGAGTGTATGTAAACTTCTGACCCACTGGGAATGTGATGAAAGAAATAAAAGCTGAAATAAATCATTCTCTCTGCTATTATTCTGACATTTCACATTCTTAAAATAAAGTGGTGATCCTAACTGACCTAAGACAGGGAATTCTTACTAGGATTAAATGTCAGGAATTGTGTAAAACTGAGTTTAAATGTATGTAAACTACTGACTTCAACTATACAGCCAAACCTGGATGATGCTGGGCCAATTGTGCGCTGCCTATGGGACACCCAATCACAGCCGGATGTGATACAGCCTGGATTCAAACCAGGTACTGTAGTGACGCGTCTTGCACTGAGATACAGTGCCATACACCGCTGTGCCATTCCGGAGCCCACGTACTGCAGTGAGGCTGTGTTTGGAGAGAACCAGAGATTGTTCGAGAGATGTGTATGTCATGTTTAACAGGTAATCATTATTAATGCCTGTGGTATCTCCACTGTGGTTTCAAACCTGGGACTGGTGTGGTGCAGATAACAAGTAAATAGACCCTGAACGCTTGATGACAAGGTCTCTCTTCTCTTTCTTTCTCCTTATGATGTTTATCCTCTCTCTCCTGAATCTCTTTTTCTCTCCCTTTCTTTCTCTCCCTGTCTTTCTTTCTCCCTCTTTCTCTCTCCCTCTCTCTCTCTCTCCCTCTTTCTCTCTCCCTCTTTCTCCCTCCCTATTGCTCTCTCTCCCTCTCGTTCTCCCTCCCTCTCGTTCTCTCTCCCTCTCTCGCTATTTCTCTCCCCCGCACTTTCTATCTCTCGCTCCCTCTATCTCTCTCTCTCTCTCTCTCTCTCTTTTCTCTCTCTTTCCCCTCTGTCTCCCCTCTCTTGCTCTCTCTCCAGGTGTGTGCTGTGCCAGTCTGGAGCAGCCCAAGGCCCTGATGAAGATGGGTCTGAGTAAGGTGCTTGTAGGACACGCTAACTTCCTGATGGGGGCGCTAGTCCAAAGGGGTCTGTGCGGCGACACATCAGCCTAAACGCACGGGCCTGCACCATCTAATCTAATGTAGTGGCACTCACTACTGGACTAGTGGTTAGACTGATATCTAATGTAGGACCACTGGTCTAGTGGTGAGACAGAGTACCCATTTCTATAGGGTGTTGGAATCCATCTGTAATGTGTATCTGTAGGGTGTTGTAGGAATCCATCTGTAATGTGTATCTGTAGGGTGTTGTTGTAGGAATCCATCTGTAATGTGTATCTGTAGGGTGTTGTAGGAATCCATCTGTAATGTGTATCTGTAGGGTGTTGTTGTAGGAATCCATCTGTAATGTGTATCTGTAGGGTGTTGTTGTAGGAATCCATCTGTAATGTGTATCTGTAGGGTGTTGTTGTAGGGTGTTGTTGTAGGAATCCATCTGTAATGTGTATCTGTAGGGTGTTGTTGTAGGGTGTTGTTGTAGGAATCCATCTGTAATGTGTATCTGTAGGGTGTTGTTGTAGGAATCCATCTGTAATGTGTATCTGTAGGGTGTTGTTGTAGGGTGTCTGCTAAATGACTTAAATGTAAATGTAAATGTGTTGTTGTAGGAATCCATCTGTAATGTGTATCAGTAGGGTGTTGTTGTAGGGTGTTGTTGTAGGAATCCATCTGTAATGTGTATCTGTAGGGTGTTGTTGTAGGGTGTTGTTGTAGGAATCCATCTGTAATGTGTATCTGTAGGGTGTTGTTGTAGGAATCCATCTGTAATGTGTATCAGTAGGGTGTTGTTGTAGGGTGTTGTTGTAGGAATCCATCTGTAATGTGTATCTGTAGGGTGTTGTTGTAGGGTGTTGTTGTAGGAATCCATCTGTAATGTGTATCTGTAGGGTGTTGTTGTAGGGTGTTGTTGTAGGAATCCATCTGTAATGTGTATCTGTAGGGTGTTGTTGTAGGGTGTTGTTGTAGGAATCCATCTGTAATGTGTATCTGTAGGGTGTTGTTGTAGGAATCCATCTGTAATGTGTATCAGTAGGGTGTTGTTGTAGGGTGTTGTTGTAGGAATCCATCTGTAATGTGTATCTGTAGGGTGTTGTTGTAGGGTGTTGTTGTAGGAATCCATCTGTAATGTGTATCTGTAGGGTGTTGTTGTAGGGTGTTGTTGTAGGAATCCATCTGTAATGAGTATCAGTAGGGTGTTGAAGGACATACTGGCTCATCATCCTGTGTTATAACAAGAAGAGCAGACTGCTGGTGAGTTCGCTACTGAAATATATGTTCATGTGCTATTTGTGCAATCACAAGTCCATTCACCGGGTGAGAATCACAAGATAAGTCCACTTACCCGGGTGAGAATCACAAGATAAGTCCATTCACCCGGGTGAGAATCACAAGATAAGTCCATTACTATCTCTGTACTGTTCTGTATTGGTAGCTGATTGGCCCAGTAGTATCTCTGAACTGTTCTGTATTGGAAGCTGATTGGCCCAGTAGTATCTCTGATCTGTTTCTGTATTGGTAGCTGATTGGCCCAGTAGTATCTCTGATCTGTTTCTGTATTGGTAGCTGATTGGCCCAGTAGTATCTCTGATCTGTTTCTGTATTGGTAGCTGATTGGCCCAGTAGTATCTCTGATCTGTTTCTGTATTGGTAGCTGATTGGCCCAGTAGTATCTCTGAACTGTTCTGTATTGGAAGCTGATTGGCCCAGTAGTATCTCTGATCTGTTTCTGTATTGGTAGCTGATTGGCCCAGTAGTATCTCTGAACTGTTCTGTATTGGTAGCTGATTGGCCCAGTAGTATCTCTGAACTGTTCTGTATTGGAAGCTGATTGGCCCAGTAGTATCTCTGATCTGTTTCTGTATTGGTAGCTGATTGGCCCAGAAGCATCTCTGATCTGTTTCTGTATTGGTAGCTGATTGGCCCAGTAGTATCTCTGATCTGTTTCTGTATTGGTAGCTGATTGGCCCAGTATTATCTCTGAACTGTTCTGTATTGGTAGCTGATTGGCCCAGTAGTATCTATGAACTGTTCTGTATTGGTAGCTGATTGGCCCAGTAGTATCTCTGATCTGTTTCTGTATTGGTAGCTGATTGGCCCAGTAGTATCTATGAACTGTTCTGTATTGGTAGCTGATTGGCCCAGTAGTATCTATGAACTGTTCTGTATTGGTAGCTGATTGGCCCAGTAGTATCTCTGATCTGTTTCTGTATTGGTAGCTGATTGGCCCAGTTGTATCTCTGAACTGTTCTGTATTGGTAGCTGATTGGCCCAGTAGTATCTATGAACTGTTCTGTATTGGTAGCTGATTGGCCCAGTAGTATCTCTGAACTGTTCTGTATTGGTATCTGATTGGCCCAGTAGTATCTCTGATCTGTTTCTGTATTAGTAGCTGATTGGCCCAGTAGTATCTCTGAACTGTTCTGTATTGGTAGCTGATTGGCCCAGTAGTGTCTCTGAACTGTTCTGTATTGGTAGCTGATTGGCCCAGTAGTATCTCTGATCTGTTTCTGTATTGGTAGCTGATTGGCCCAGTAGTATCTCTGAACTGTTTCGGTAGTTTATTAATCTCGTATTTATACTCCTCTTTCACGACTCAGGATGAGACCCAGATATAGACACAAGAAGCAGATAGTTCCAATCCCAGAATATTTAGCATAACAAAAGGGGCAGGTCAAGGGCACTCAGGGATAGAACTGCAGGATCAGGACAGGCCGAGGCAATCAGGGATAGAACAGCAGGATCAGGACAGGCAGAGGCAATCAGGGATAGAACAGCAGGATCAGGACAGGCAGAGGCAATCAGGGATAGAACAGCAGGATCAGGACAGGCAGAGGCAATCAGGGATAGAACAGCAGGATCAGGACAGGCAGAGGCAATCAGGGATAGAACAGCAGGATCAGGACAGGCAGAGGCAATCAGGGATAGAACAGCAGGATCTGGACAGGCAGAGGCACTCAGGGATAGAACAGCAGGATCAGGACAGGCAGAGGCAATCAGGGATAGAACAGCAGGATCAGGACAGGCAGAGGCAATCAGGGATAGAACAGCAGGATCAGGACAGGCAGAGGCAATCAGGGATAGAACAGCAGGATCTGGACAGGCAGAGGCAATCAGGGATAGAACAGCAGGATCAGGACAGGCAGAGGAAATCAGGGATAGAACAGCAGGATCAGGACAGAACAGAGGCAATCAGGGATAGAACAGCAGGATCAGGACAGGCAGAGGCAATCAGGGACAGAACAGCAGGATCAGGACAAGCAGAAAGATCAGAACCGAGAAGACTAGAAAACAAAGACTTGTGAACAGGCGAAACAGGGAAACGCGCTGGTAAGACCTGATACAAAACAAGACGAACTCGTAACAGACAAACCAGAAAACACAGGTATAAATACACAGGGGAGATCGGAGACACCTGGTGGGGGGCAGAAAGACAAGTGAAACAAATGCTGCTGTGACAATCTCTACATTTCAGATGCGTGGCTGTGAAGTCGTTGTTGTCGTGATGTGAGAATGCATGTCTGTCTATGGGGGAAATGTTTTAGAGCTGCGCTGTTTGACAAAGTGAACGATTTTTGGGTTCCTATGATGTTTTACTCCTCTGTCTCCTGATGATTCGCATTTATTTCTCTCTCCATTTATTTCTCCTCCATTTATTTCTCCCTCCATTTATTTCTCTCTCCATTTATTTCTCTCTCCATTTATTTCTCTCTCCATTTATTTCTCCCTCCATTTATTTCTCCCTCCATTTATTTCTCCCTCCATTTATTTCTCCCTCCATTTATTTCTCCTCCATTTATTTCTCTCTCCATTTATTTCTCTCTCCATTTATTTCTCCCTCCATTTATTTCTCTCTCCATTTATTTCTCTCTCCATTTATTTCTCTCTCCATTTATTTCTTTCTCCATTTATTTCTCCCTCCATTTATTTCTCTCTCCATTTATTTCTCCCTCCATTTATTTCTCCCTCCATTTATTTCTCTCTCCATTTATTTCTCTCTCCATTTATTTCTCCCTCCATTTATTTCTCCTCCATTTATTTCTCCCTCCATTTATTTCTCTCTCCATTTATTTCTCTCTCCATTTATTTCTCTCTCCATTTATTTCTCTCTCCATTTATTTCTCTCTCCATTTATTTCTCTCTCCATTTATTTCTTTCTCCATTTATTTCTCTCTCCATTTATTTCTCCCTCCTTTTTTTCTTTCTTAATTTCGTTCTTTCCCTCTGGTCCTCCTGTTCTTCTGTCACTGGAGTTATTTTTAATCACTTGAAGAAAACTCCCCCTCATAAACAGGGAGGTAGGAAGACTGGGCAAGTGAATGCAATCTCCTCCGCTCTCTGTTTCTCGCTCTCTCGCTCGTTCACTCACACTCTCTCTCACTTTACAGTTTTTGCTCTCTTTCTCGGCAGTCTTTTCGTTCTCACACTCTCTCTCTCTCTCTTGCTCTCTCTCTCTCGCTCTCTCTCCCTCTACATCCTCTGTCTCTCTCTCTCTCCCTCTACATCCTCTGTCTCTCTCTCTCTTCGCTCTCACTCTCTTTCTCTCTTGCTCTCTCTCTCTCCCTCTACATCCTCTGTCTCGCTCTCTCTCTCCCTCTACATCCTCTGTCTCTCTCTCTCTCTCCCTCTACATCCTCTGTCTCTTTCTCTCTCTGTGTGTGTGTCAGACATGGTTGTTGTTTATGGTCAGCATGTTTGCTAATCTTCTGGCCTCAGCTTTGGTCTGACTGTTTCCGTAGTGAGGACCATAGTTAATGGGGGGGCGGAGCCTCTTGAGACACTGCTGGTTCCCAGACGCTATTGGCTATGCCAGCATCACCTACGAGTGAAGAATCAACAACAAGTGGGACACATTCATGAAGTGGAATGAAATTTATTGGATATTTCAAACTTTTTTTAACAAATCAAAAACTGAAAAATTGGGCGTGCAAAATTATTCAGCCCCCTTAAGTTAATACTTTGTAGCGCCACCTTTTGCTGCGATTACAGCTGTAAGTCGCTTGGGGTATGTCTCTATCAGTTTTGCACATCGAGAGACTGAAATTTTTTCCCATTCCTCCTTGCAAAACAGCTCGAGCTCAGTGAGGTTGGATGGAGAGCATTTGTGAACAGCAGTTTTCAGTTCTTTCCACAGATTCTCGATTGGATTCAGGTCTGGACTTTGACTTGGCAATTCTAACACCTGGATATGTTTATTTTTGAACCATTCCATTGTAGATTTTGCTTTATGTTTTGGATCATTGTCTTGTTGGAAGACAAATCTCCGTCCCAGTCTCAGGTCTTTTGCAGACTCCATCAGGTTTTCTTCCAGAATGGTCCTGTATTTGGCTCCATCCATTAAGAAAAGCAGGCCCAAACCATGATGCTGCCACCACCATGTTTGACAGTGGGTATGGTGTGTTCAGGGTGATGAGCTGTGTTGCTTTTACGCCAAACATAACGTTTTGTATTGTTGCCAAAAAGTTCAATTTTGGTTTCATCTGACCAGAGCACCTTCTTCCACATGTTTGGTGTGTCTCCCAGGTGCTTGTGGCAAACTTTAAACAACACTTTTTATGGATATCTTTAAGAAATGGCTTTCTTTTTACCACTCTTCCATAAAGGCCAGATTTGTGCAACATATGACTGATTGTTGTCCTATGGACAGAGTCTCCCACCTCAGCTGTAGATCTCTGCAGTTCATCCAGAGTGATCATGGGCCTCTTGGCTGCATCTCTGATCAGTGTTCTCCTTGTATGAGCTGAAAGTTTAGAGGGACAGCCAGGTCTTGGTAGATTTGCAGTGGTCTGATACTCCTTCCATTTCGATATTATCGCTTGCACAGTGCTCCTTGGGATGTTTAAAGCTTGGGAAATCTTTTTGTATCCAAATCCGGCTTTAAACTTCTTCACAACAGTATCTCGGACCTGCCTGGTGTGTTCCTTGTTCTTCATGATGCTCTCTGCGGCTTTTAACGGACCTCTGAGACTATCACAGTGCAGGTGCATTTATACGAACAGTTACCTGGGCAGTTGTATTTATCATCATTAGTCATTTAGGTCAACATTGGATCATTCAGAAGTCCTCACTGAATTTCTGGAGAGTTTACTGAAAGTAAAGGGGCTGAATAATTTTGCACGCCCAATTTTTCAGTTTTGAGTTTGTTAACCTCTTACATCACTAGAGGCGCTATTTCATTATTGGATAAAAAAACGTGCCCGTTTAAGCGCAATATTTTGTCCTGGAGAAATGCCCATTTATGCATTTAATTGACAGCTTTGGAAAGAAAACACTCTGACGTTTCCAAAACTGCAAAAGATAAATATTGTCTAGTGCCCCCAGAACTGATGCTACAGGCAAAACCAAGATGAAACTGAAGCAACAGGAAATGAGCAATATTTTTGAGGCTCTGTATTTCATTGTCTCCTTATATGGCTGTGAATGCTCAGAATGAGCCTGCCCGATCCTCGTTTCCCCAAAGGTATCTGCAGCATTGTCACGTATTTGTAGGCATATCATTGGAAGATTGACCATAATGAGACTACATTTGCCAGGTGTCCGACCGGTGTCCTCTGTCGAAATTGGTGCATCATCTTCAGCTGCAAGTATTTTCCAAGGGATTCAGTGGAGAAAGTAGACTTCCACGACGATATATCAATGAAGAGATATGTGAAAAACACCTTGAGGATTGATTCTAAACAGGCGTTTGCCGTGTTTCAGTATATTATGGAGTTAATTTGGAAAAAAAGTTCGCCGTTTTGATGACTGAATTTTCGTTTTTTTTTTTGGTACCCAAACGTGATGTACAAAATGGAGCGATTTCTCTCACAAGAATCTTTCAGGAAAAACTGAACATTTGCTATGTAGCGAAGTCTCCTCATTGAAAACATCGAAGTTCTTCAAAGGTAAATGATCTTATTTGAATCCCTTTCTGGTTTTTGTGCAAATGTTGCCCGCTAAATGCTACGCTAAATGCTACTCTAGCTATCAATACTCTTACACAAATGCTTGTTTTGCTATGGTTCAAAAGCGTATTTTGAAAATCTGAGATGACAGTGTTGTTACGAAAAGGCTAAGCTTGAGATATAGCATATTTATTTCACTTCATTTGCGATTTCCATGAATATTTAACGTTACGTTATGCTAATGAGCTTGAGGCTATAACTGGATACAGGTTTTTTTCATAGCCAAACGTGAACAAAACGGAGCGATTTGTCCTACACAAATAATATTTTTTGAAAAACTGAACATTTGCTATCTAACTGAGAGTCTCCTCATTGAAAACATCTGAAGTTATTTAAAGGTCAATGATTTGATTTGAATGCTTTTCTTGTTTTTGTGAAAATGTTGCTGGCTGAATTCTAGGCTTATAGCTATGCTAGCTACACAAATGCTTGTTTAGCTATGGTTGAAAAGCATATTTTGAAAATCTGAGATGACAGTGTTGTTAACAAAAGTCTAAGCTTGAGAGCAAATATATTTATTTCATTTCATTTGCGATTCTCATGAATAGTTAACGTTGCGTTATGCTAATGAGCTTGAGGCTATAAATAGGATCGCGTATCCGGGATTGCTCGACGCAAGAAGTTTAAAAAGTTTGAAATATCCAATAAATGTCATTCCACTTCATGATCGTGTCCCACTAGTTGTTGATTCTTCACAAAAAAATACCGTTTTATATCTTTATGTTTGAGAACTGAAATGTGGCAAAAGGTTGCAAAGTTCAAGGGGGCCGAATACTTTCGAAAGGCACTGTATTTACTTAAGTCACACATGGAGTGTGTGTGTTTAGTGGGTCATGTGGAGGGATGATGTGTTCATTTTATTTAACCTTCATTTAACCAGAACATTTAGTTTATGAGGGAGACCTGGTAAAAGGTAGTTTACCTACAACAACACAATTCCAGAGGTCAACAACAACTTCCTCTTAGTGAGATGGATGTGGGATAAAACCGTGTGTGTGTGTCAGATGGATGTGGGGTATTCTGGGTAATCTGATGTGGGGTATTCTGGAGGGTTACACTATATCATGGATAATCACCTGGGTAACCAGGTACACAGTCCCACTGGTCCTTGGGTATTTGAATGGTTATTTGTAAAAAAAAAAAATAATAATAATAATAGTTTGCCAAATTGCATTTCAAATACTAAAGTACACTGACTGTACTTTAGTATTTATATTTTATATTTTTTACTTCACTACATTCCTAAAGATAATAATGTAATTTTTTACTCCATATGTTTTCCCTGACTGTCACGTTCTGACCTTAGTTCTTTTATTACGTCTTTGTTTTAGTATGGTCAGGGCGTGAGTTGGGTGGGTGGGGGGGTCTATGTTAGTTTTTCTATGATTTGCTATTTCTGTGTTTGGCCTGGTATGGTTCTTAATCAGAGGCAGCTGTCATCCGTTGTCCCTGATTGAGAACCATATTTAGGGAGCCTGTTTTCTATTGTGTTTCGTGGGTGATTATTTTCAGTTTCCTGTTGTGTGTCTGCACCAGCCAGAACTGTTTCCTGTTGTGTGTCTGCACCAGCCAGAGCTGTTTCCTGTTGTGTGTCTGCACCAGCCAGAGCTGTTTCCTGTTGTGTGTCTGCACCAGCCAGAACTGTTTCCTGTTGTGTGTCTGCACCAGCCAGAACTGTTTCCTGTTGTGTGTCTGCACCAGCCAGAACTGTTTCCTGTTGTGTGTCTGCACCAGCCAGAGCTGTTTCCTGTTGTGTGTCTGCACCAGCCAGAACTGTTTCCTGTTGTGTGTCTGCACCAGCCAGAACTGTTTCCTGTTGTGTGTCTGCACCAGCCAGAGCTGTTTTCTGTTGTGTGTCTGCACCAGCCAGAGCTGTTTCCTGTTGTGTGTCTGCACCAGTCAGAGCTGTTTCCTGTTGTGTGTCTGCACCAACCAGAACTGTTTCCTGTTGTGTGTCTGCACCAGCTAGAACTGGTTCCTGTTGTGTGTCTGCACCAGCTAGAACTGGTTCCTGTTGTGTGTCTGCACCAGCCAGAACTGTTTCCTGTTGTGTGTCTGCACCAGCCAGAGCTGTTTTCGGTCGTTTCTCTTTGTCATTTTGTTATTTCCGTGTTAATTTAATAAATATGGACACACACACCACGCTGCACCTTGGTCCTCACCTTCTTCCACCGATGACGACAGCAGTTACACTGACACCTTCCATTTTGAATGCTTAGCGAGACAGTAAAGTGGTCTCGTTCACACACTTATCAAGAGAACATCCCTGGTCATTCCTACTGCCTCTGATCTGGCGGAATCACTAAACACAAATGCTTTGTTTGTAAATCTTGTCTGAGTGTTGTATTGCGCCCCTTGCTCTCTGTAAATAAAAACTAGAACATGTGGCTGGTTTTCTTAATATAAGGAATTTGAAATTATTTATATTTTTATTTGTTAATTCTTAAGTATATTTTAGCAATTACGTTTACTTTTGACACTTAAGCATATTTAAAACCAAATACTTTTAGACTTTTACTGAAGTAATATTTTACTGGGTGACTTTCACTTTTACTTGAGTCATTGTCTATGAAGGAATCTATACTGTTACTCAAGTATGATGATTGGGTAGTTTCCCACCACTGCTACATAATCTAGCCAATGGCATCCAGGGAAAACCAGTTGGGTCGTGCTAATTGCCTGTGAAGTGATCTGACCAATCTCACAAAAACTAGTCTACAGTAGCACTCAATACTTCTGCCTAGAAGCAGACTGTGTTTGTACCAGGGGCGTATTGAAGATGTGTTTCATCATGAAAGCCAGAGACGGATCCTAGGCTTTAGTTCTCACCACAGAGACTGGCTTTGCGTTCAGAAAATCAGCATTCTGAACCTCAACGTGTCTCTCCTCTCATCTGGAAATGCTGAAGGACTTTTCTCTCTCCTACTACTGATATTCCCTCTCCGGTGTAAATAATCTGTCTGATTTTCCTCAAAGCTGAGACTTCCTCTTCTTCCTTTTAACTTCTCACAGATCATTCTCAGTTGATAAACTCTTTTCTTGCGAACACAGCTGAGACCGCAAGAGGAACATGAGCTGCTGGAACAAGAGATCCAGCTTCTTGATATTACGATGAACAATGGACACCCAGATACAGCTCCATACCCATCTATGAAACCCCTAACCCAGATACAGCTCCATACCCATCTATGAAACCCCTAACCCAGATACAGCTCCATACCCATCTATGAAACCCCTAACCCAGATACAGCCATTGTTCTACAACATAGAAGATCATAGAAAATACCACGAAATCCCAGTGTCTATAATATTGTAATATATTTAATATTGTAATATATATAATATTGTAATATATAATATATAATATTGTAATTAGCATAGTTGCTGTCACAAACTCCACCCACTTGTCACTGACCTGTTGGATATACATTTCCCAGTGACCATTTCTGTACTTAACAGCGTCATATGAATTCATTTTGATCCAGGTTAAAAAACAAACATTTTTTGACAATATTTTATTTGTATTGATATTTGTTGCGGTCTACTTGTAGCTATGATTTTTTGTGAAAATAAACTGTTAAAACACCTCGTTGTAAAGCTAATTATAAATATAAAGGGCTGGACATACACATCAATGGAAGTCAGATGAAAATGAAAAATAGATTTTTGCTGAGGTCTCAGGACTGATAGGGTTTATGAAAATGTCAACATTGTGTGTGTGGTGGGGGGGGGTCACAGTCACCATTACATCTGTTCTATATATATATATATACACAGTGCATTTGGAAAGTATTCAGACCCCTTGACTTTTTCCACATTTATGTTACGTTACAGCCTTAATCTAAAATTGATTAAAACAAAAAAAAATCATCATCAATCGAAAAAAAAAAGTGAAAACAGGTTTTGAGACATTTTTGCAAATTTAGATATAAAAAATCTGAAATACCTTATTTACATAAGTATTCAGACACTTTGCTATGAGGCTCGAAATTGAGCTCAGGTGCATCCTGTTTCCATTGATCATCCTTGACGTTGATGT
>NW_027009843.1:0-38883 GCF_036934945.1 Oncorhynchus masou masou
TGGATGTGGGGATGGATCATGGTGGATGGATGGATGATGGATGGATGGGGATGGGGATGGATGATTGTGGGGATGGATGGATGGGGATGTGGGGACGGATGGATGGATGTGGGGGATGGATGGATGGATGTATGGGTGGATGGATGTGGGGGGATGGATGGATGGATGATGGATGGATGTGGATGGATGTGGGGATGGATGGGGATGGATGGATGGATGGATGTGGGGATGGATGATGGGGATGGATGGATGGATGTGGGGGATGGATGGATGGATGTGGGGACTAGATGGATGGATGGATGGATGTGGATGGGGATGGATGGATGGATGGGGATGGATGGATGATTGTGGGGACGGATGGATGGATGGATGGATGATATGGGATGGATGGATTTATGGCGGGTGGATGGATGGGGATGGATGGATGGATGTATGTGGGTGGATGGATGGATGGATGTGGGGGGATGGATGGATGGATGGGGATGGATGGATGGATGGGTGGATGGATGGATAGAAGTCAATGTAAAGCAGCGAGCAGTCAGGTGTTGTGTTGTTTGACTGTGTGTGACTCGTCTTCTATGAGGCTTTCACTGCTTGTTCAGAGGTACATATTTAATGTTAAAGCTAGTATGAACCTATGACAAGGATTTCTGGGATCATCACACCACTGCTTTGCAAATCAATGTCATGCAAGGAGCATGGGTCAAGTTAAAGAACATTGCAGTAACATGTTAATGACGTGTGCATGTGTGTGTGCGTATGTGTGTGTGCATGCCTGCATTTGTGTGTGTGGGTGTAGCGTTGTGTTGGTATGAAACTAATCCTGTTTGTGTATGTGGCTCAGAGCCCAAGACATTGATCCATTATGCAAAGGGCTTCCAGCTACAGTCAGGGGCACTGCTCTCTTCCTGCTAACTGAAACTGTAATGCCCTGTACGTTTACATTATGGATCGAAAAATTCCATTTAGCAATGGATGGTGGGTGTTTTCAGTGGGGGAAAGAACAGAGCTAAAATGGTTGACTTTAATAGAACTATGTTACAGTGTCCTCAGTGTCCTTTAGTAGAACTATGGTACAGTGTCCTTTAGTAGAACTATGGTACAGTGTCCTTTAGTAGAACTATGGTACAGTGTAATTAGTTTCCTTTAGTAGAACTATGGTACAATGTCCTTTAGTAGAACCATGGTATAGTGTCCTTTAGTAGAACTATGGTATAGGTTCCTTTAGTAGAACTATGGTATATTGTCCTTTAGTAGAACTATGGTACAGTGTCCTTTTAGTAGAACTATGGTATAGTGTCCTTTAGTAGAACTATGGTACAGTGTCCTTTTTAGTAGAACTATGGTACAGTGTTCTCAGTGTCCTTTTAGCAGAACTATGGTATAGGTTCCTTTAGTAGAACTATGGTACAGTGTCCTTAGTTTCCTTTAGTAGAACTATGGTACAATGTCCTCAGTGTCCTTTAGTAGAACTATGGTACAGTGTTCTCAGTGTCCTTTGGTAGAACTATGGTACAGTGTTCTCAGTGTCCTTTAGTAGAACTATGGTATAGGTTCCTTTAGTAGAACTATGGTGCAGTGTCCTTTAGTAGAACTATGGTACAGTGTCCTTAGTTTCCTTTAGTAGAACTATGGTATAGTGTCCTCAGTGTCCTTTAGTAGAACTATGGTACAGTGTCCTTTAGTAGAACTATGGTACAGTGTCCTTAGTGTCCTTTAGTAGAACTATGGCATAGTGTCCTCAGTGTCCTTTAGTAGAACTATGGTATAGTGTCCTGAGTGTCCTTTAGTAGAACTATGGTACAGTGTCCTTAGTGTCCTTCAGTAGAACTATGGTATAGTGTCCTCAGTGTCCTTTAGTAGAACTATGGTACAGTGTCCTTAGTGTCCTTTAGTAGAACTATGGAACAGTGTCCTTTAGTAGAACTATGGTACAGTGTCCTTAGTGTCCTTTAGTAGAACTATGGTACAGTGTCCTTTAGTAGAACTATGGTATAGTGTCCTCAGTGTTCTTTAGTAGATCTATGGTATAGTGTCCTTCAGTAGAACTATGGTATAATTTCCTCAGTGTCCTTTAGTAGAACTATGGTATAGTGTCCTTTAGTAGAACTATGGTATAGTGTCCTCAGTGTTCTTTAGTAGAACTATGGTATAATGTCCTCAGTGTCCTTTAATAGAACTATGGTAGTGTCCTTTAGTAGAACTATGGTATAGTTTCCTCAGTGTCCTTTAGTAGAATTATGGTATAGTTTCCTCAGTGTCCTTTAGTAGAACTATGGTACCTTGTCCTTTAGCAGAACTATGGTACAGTGTTCTCAGTGTCCTTTAGTAGAACTATGGTACAGTGTTCTCAGTGTCCTTTAGTAGAACTATGGTACAGTGTCCTTTAGTAGAACTATGGTACAGTGTCCTTTAGTAGAACTATGGTACAGTGTCCTTTAGTAGAACTATGGTATAGGTTCCTTTAGTAGAACTATGGTACAGTGTTCTCAGTGTCCTTTAGTAGAACTATGGTATAGTGTCCTCAGTGTCCTTTAGTAGAACTATGGTATAGTGTCCTCAGTGTCCTTCAGTAGAAATATGGTAGTGTCCTTTAGTAGAACTGGTATAGTGTTCTCAGTGTCCTTTAGTAGAACTATGGTACAGTGTCCTTCAGTAGAACTATGGTACAGTGTTCTCAGTGCCCTTTAGTAGAACTATGGTATAGTGTCCTCAGTGTCCTTTAGTAGAACTATGGTATAGTGTTCTCACTGTCTTTTAGTAGAACTATGGTATAGTGTCCTCAGTGTCCTGTAGTAGAACTATGGTATAGTGTCCTCAGTGTCCTGTAGTAGAGTTATGGTATAGTGTCCTCAGTGTCCTTTAGTAGAACTATGGTATAGTGTCTTTTAGTAGAACTATGGTATAGTGTCCTCAGTGTCCTTTAGTAGAACTATGGTATAGTGTTCTCAGTGTCCTTTAGTAGAACTATGGTATAGTGTCTTTTAGTAGAACTATGGTATAGTGTTCTCAGTGTCCTTTAGTAGAACTATGGTACAGTGTCCTTTAGTTGAACTATGGTATAGTGTCCTCAGTGTCCTGTAGTAGAACTCTGGTATAGTGTCCTCAGTGTCCTTCAGTAGAACTATGGTATAGTTTCCTCAGTGTCCTTTAGTAGAACTGTGGTACAGTGTTCTCAGTGTCCTTTAGCATAACTATGGTACAGTGTCCTTTAGTAGAACTATGGTATAGTGTCCTCAGTGTCCTGTAGTAGAACTATTGTATAGTGTCCTCAGTGTCCTTCAGTAGAACTATGGTATAGTTTCCTCAGTGTCCTTTAGTAGAACTATGGTATAGTGTCCTCAGTGTCCTTCAGTAGAACTATGGTATAGTGTCCTCAGTGTCCTTCAGTAGAACTATGGTATAGTTTCCTCAGTGTCCTTTAGTAGAACTATGGTACAGTGTCCTCAGTGTCCTTTAGTAGAACTATGGTACAGTGTCCTTTAGTAGAACTATGGTATAGTGTCCTCAGTGTCCTGTAGTAGAACTATGGTATAGTGTCCTCAGTGTCCTTCAGTAGAACTATGGTATAGTTTCCTCAGTGTCCTTTAGTAGAACTATGGTATAGTGTCCTCAGTGTCCTTCAGTAGAACTATGGTATAGTGTCCTCAGTGTCCTTCAGTAGAACTAGGGTATAGTTTCCTCAGTGTCCTTTAGTAGAACTATGGTACAGTGTCCTCAGTGTTCTTCAGTAGAACTATGGTATAGTGTTCTCAGTGTCCTTTAGTACAACTATGGTACAGTGTCCTTTAGTAGAACTATGGTATAGTGTCCTCAGTGTCCTGTAGTAGAACTATGGTATAGTGTCCTCAGTGTCCTTCAGTAGAACTATGGTATAGTTTCCTCAGTGTCCTTTAGTAGAACTATGGTATAGTGTCCTCAGTGTCCTTTAGTAAAACTATGGTATAGTGTCCTCAGTGTCCTGTAGTAGAACTATGGTATAGTGCCCTCAGTGTCCTTCAGTAGAACAATGGTATAATTTCCTCAGTGTCCTTTAGTAGAACTATGGTATAGTGTCCTCAGTGTCCTTGAGTAAAACTATGGTATAGTGTCCTCAGTGTCCTTCAGTAGAACTATGGTATAGTTTCCTCAGTGTCCTTTAGTAGAACTATGGTACAGTGTCCTTCAGTAGAACTATGGTATAGTGTCCTCAGTGTCCTTTAGTAGAACTATGGTATAGTGTCTTTAGTAGAACTATGGTATAGTGTCCTCAGTGTCCTTTAGTAGAACTATGGTACAGTGTCCTTTAGTAGAACTATGGTATAGTGTCCTCAGTGTCCTTTAGTAGAACTATGGTATAGTGTCCTTTAGTAGAACTATGGTATAGTGTCCTTTAGTAGAACTATGGTATAGTGTCCTCAGTGTCCTTTAGTAGAACTATGGCACAGTGTCCTTTAGTAGAACTATGGTATAGTGTCCTCAGTGTCCTTTAGTAGAACTATGGTACAGTGTCCTTTAGTAGAACTATGGTACAGTGTCCTTTAGTAGAACTATGGTATAGTGTCCTCAGTGTCCTGTAGTAGAACTATGGTATAGTGTCCTCAGTGTCCTTCAGTAGAACTATGGTATAGTTTCCTCAGTGTCCTTTAGTAGAACTATGGTACAGTGTCCTCAGTGTCCTTTAGTAGAACTATGGTATAGTTTCCTCAGTGTCCTTTAGTAGAACTATGGTACAGTGTCCTCAGTGCCCTTCAGTAGAACTATGGTATAGTTTCCTCGGTGTCCTTTATTAGAACTATGGTACAGTGTCCTCAGTGTCCTTCAGTAGAACTATGGTATAGTTTCCTCAGTGTCCTTTAGTAGAACTATGGTACAGTGTCCTCAGTGTCCTTCAGTAGAACTATGGTATAGTTTCCTCAGTGTCCTTTAGTAGAACTATGGTATAGTGTCCTCAGTGTCCTTCAGTAGAACTATGGTATAGTTTCCTCAGTGTCCTTCAGTAGAACTATGGTATAGTTTCCGCAGTGTCCTTTAGTAGAACTATGGTATAGTGTCCTCAGTGTCCTTTAGTAGAACTATGGTATAGTGTCCTCAGTGTCCTTTAGTAGAACTATGGTATAGTGTCCTTTAGTAGAACTATGGTATAGTGTCCTTTAGTAGAACTATGGTATAGTGTCCTCAGTGTCCTTTAGTATAACTATGGTACAGTGTCCTTTAGTAGAACTATGGTATAGTGTCCTCAGTGTCCTTTAGTAGAACTATGGTATAGTGTCCTTTAGTAGAACTATGGTACAGTGTCCTTTAGTAGAACTATGGTATAGTGTCCTCAGTGTCCTGTAGTAGAACTATGGTATAGTGTCCTCAGTGTCCTTCAGTAGAACTATGGTACAGTGTCCTTTAGTAGAACTATGGTATAGTGTCCTCAGTGTCCTGTAGTAGAACTATGGTATAGTGTCCTCAGTGTCCTTCAGTAGAACTATGGTATAGTTTCCTCAGTGTCCTTTAGTAGAACTATGGTATAGTGTCCTCAGTGTCCTTCAGTAGAACTATGGTATAGTGTCCTCAGTGTCCTTCAGTAGAACTATGGTATAGTTTCCTCAGTGTCCTTTAGTAGAACTATGGTACAGTGTCCTCAGTGTTCTTCAGTAGAACTATGGTATAGTGTTCTCAGTGTCCTTTAGTACAACTATGGTATAGTGTCCTTTAGTAGAACTATGGTATAGTTTCCTCAGTGTCCTTTAGTAATAACTATGGTATAGTGTCCTCAGTGTCCTTTAGTAAAACTATGGTATAGTGTCCTCAGTGTCCTTCAGTAGAACTATGGTATAGTGTCCTCAGTGTCCTTCAGTAGAACTATGGTATAGTTTCCTCAGTGTCCTTTAGTAGAACTATGGTATAGTGTCCTCAGTGTCCTTTAGTAAAACTATGGTATAGTGTCCTCAGTGTCCTTCAGTAGAACTATGGTATAGTTTCCTCAGTGTCCTTTAGTAGAACTATGGTACAGTGTCCTTCAGTAGAACTATGGTATAGTTTCCTCAGTGTCCTTTAGTAGAACTATGGTACAGTGTCCTTCAGTAGAACTATGGTATAGTGTCCTCAGTGTCCTTTAGTAGAACTATGGTATAGTGTCCTTTAGTAGAACTATGGTATAGTGTCCTCAGTGTCCTTTAGTAGAACTATGGTACAGTGTCCTTTAGTAGAACTATGGTATAGTGTCCTCAGTGTCCTCTAGTAGAACTATGGTATAGTGTCCTTTATTAGAACTATGGTATAGTGTCCTTTAGTAGAACTATGGTATAGTGTCCTCAGTGTCCTTTAGTAGAACTATGGTACAGTGTCCTTTAGTAGAACTATGGTATAGTGTCCTCAGTGTCCTTTAGTAGAACTATGGTATAGTGTCCTTTAGTAGAACTATGGTACAGTGTCCTTTAGTAGAACTATGGTATAGTGTCCTCAGTGTCCTGTAGTAGAACTATGGTATAGTGTCCTCAGTGTCCTTCAGTAGAACTATGGTATAGTTTCCTCAGTGTCCTTTAGTAGAACTATGGTACAGTGTCCTCAGTGTCCTTTAGTAGAACTATGGTATAGTTTCCTCAGTGTCCTTTAGTAGAACTATGGTACAGTGTCCTCAGTGTCCTTCAGTAGAACTATGGTATAGTTTCCTCAGTGTCCTTTATTAGAACTATGGTACAGTGTCCTCAGTGTCCTTCAGTAGAACTATGGTATAGTTTCCTCAGTGTCCTTTAGTAGAACTATGGTACAGTGTCTTCAGTGTCCTTCAGTAGAACTATGGTATAGTTTCCTCAGTGTCCTTTAGTAGAACTATGGTATAGTGTCCTCAGTGTCCTTCAGTAGAACTATGGTATAGTTTCCTCAGTGTCCTTCAGTAGAACTATGGTATAGTTTCCTCAGTGTCCTTTAGTAGAACTATGGTATGGTGTCCTCAGTGTCCTTTAGTAGAACTATGGTATAGTGTCCTCAGTGTCCTTTAGTAGAACTATGGTATAGTGTCCTTTAGTAGAACTATGGTATAGTGTCCTTTAGTAGAACTATGGTATAGTGTCCTCAGTGTCCTTTAGTAGAACTATGGTACAGTGTCCTTTAGTAGAACTATGGTATAGTGTCCTCAGTGTCCTTTAGTAGAACTATGGTATAGTGTCCTTTAGTAGAACTATGGTACAGTGTCCTTTAGTAGAACTATGGTATAGTGTCCTCAGTGTCCTGTAGTAGAACTATGGTATAGTGTCCTCAGTGTCCTTCAGTAGAACTATGGTATAGTTTCCTCAGTGTCCTTTAGTAGATCTATGGTACAGTGTCCTCAGTGTCCTTCAGTAGAACTATGGTATAGTTTCCTCAGTGTCCTTCAGTAGAACTATGGTATAGTTTCCTCATTGTCCTTTAGTAGAACTATGGTATAGTGTCCTCAGTGTCCTTTAGTAAAACTATGGTATAGTTTCCTCAGTGTCCTTTAGTAGAACTATGGTACAGTGTCCTTCAGTAGAACTATGGTATAGTGTCCTCAGTGTCCTTTAGTAGAACTATGGTATAGTGTCCTTTATTAGAACTATGGTATAGTGTCCTCAGTGTCCTTTAGTAGAACTATGGTATAGTGTCCTTTAGTAGAACTATGGTACAGTGTCCTTTAGTAGAACTGTGGTATAGTGTCCTTTAGTAGAACTATGGTATAGTGTCCTCAGTGTCCTTTAGTAGAACTATGGTACAGTGTCCTTTAGTAGAACTATGGTATAGTGTCCTCAGTGTCCTTTAGTAGAACTATGGTATTGTGTCCTTTAGTAGAACTATGGTACAGTGTCCTTTAGTATAACTATGGTATAGTGTCCTCAGTGTCCTGTAGTAGAACTATGGTATAGTGTCCTCAGTGTCCTTCAGTAGAACTATGGTATAGTTTCCTCAGTGTCCTTTAGTAGAACTATGGTACAGTGTCCTCAGTGTCCTTTAGTAGAACTATGGTATAGTTTCCTCAGTGTCCTTTAGTAGAACTATGGTACAGTGTCCTCAGTGTCCTTCAGTAGAACTATGGTATAGTTTCCTCAGTGTCCTTTATTAGAACTATGGTACAGTGTCCTCAGTGTCCTTCAGTAGAACTATGGTATAGTTTCCTCAGTGTCCTTTAGTAGAACTATGGACAGTGTCCTCAGTGTCCTTCAGTAGAACTATGGTATAGTTTCCTCAGTGTCCTTTAGTAGAACTATGGTATAGTGTCCTCAGTGTCCTTCAGTAGAACTATGGTATAGTTTCCTCAGTGTCCTTCAGAAGAACTCTGGTATAGTTTCCTCAGTGTCCTTTAGTAGAACTATGGTATAGTGTCCTCAGTGTCCTTTAGTAAAACTATGGTATAGTGTCCTCAGTGTCCTTCAGTAGAACTATGGTATAGTTTCCTCAGTGTCCTTTAGTAGAACTATGGTATAGTGTCCTCAGTGTCCTTCAGTAGAACTATGGTATAGTTTCCTCAGTGTCCTTTAGTAGAACTATGGTACAGTGTCCTCAGTGTTCTTCAGTAGAACTATGGTATAGTGTTCTCAGTGTCCTTTAGTACAACTATGGTATAGTGTCCTTTAGTAGAACTATGGTATAGTTTCCTCAGTGTCCTTTAGTAAAACTATGGTATAGTGTCCTCAGTGTCCTTTAGTAAAACTATGGTATAGTGTCCTCAGTGTCCTTCAGTAGAACTATGGTATAGTGTCCTCAGTGTCCTTCAGTAGAACTATGGTATAGTTTCCTCAGTGTCCTTTAGTAGAACTATGGTATAGTGTCCTCAGTGTCCTTTAGTAAAACTATGGTATAGTGTCCTCAGTGTCCTTCAGTAGAACTATGGTATAGTTTCCTCAGTGTCCTTTAGTAGAACTATGGTACAGTGTCCTTCAGTAGAACTATGGTATAGTTTCCTCAGTGTCCTTTAGTAGAACTATGGTACAGTGTCCTTCAGTAGAACTATGGTATAGTGTCCTCAGTGTCCTTTAGTAGAACTATGGTATAGTGTCCTTTAGTAGAACTATGGTATAGTGTCCTCAGTGTCCTTTAGTAGAACTATGGTACAGTGTCCTTTAGTAGAACTATGGTATAGTGTCCTCAGTGTCCTCTAGTAGAACTATGGTATAGTGTCCTTTATTAGAACTATGGTATAGTGTCCTTTAGTAGAACTATGGTATAGTGTCCTCAGTGTCCTTTAGTAGAACTATGGTACAGTGTCCTTTAGTAGAACTATGGTATAGTGTCCTCAGTGTCCTTTAGTAGAACTATGGTATAGTGTCCTTTAGTAGAACTATGGTACAGTGTCCTTTAGTAGAACTATGGTATAGTGTCCTCAGTGTCCTGTAGTAGAACTATGGTATAGTGTCCTCAGTGTCCTTCAGTAGAACTATGGTATAGTTTCCTCAGTGTCCTTTAGTAGAACTATGGTACAGTGTCCTCAGTGTCCTTTAGTAGAACTATTGTATAGTTTCCTCAGTGTCCTTTAGTAGAACTATGGTACAGTGTCCTCAGTGTCCTTCAGTAGAACTATGGTATAGTTTCCTCAGTGTCCTTTATTAGAACTATGGTACAGTGTCCTCAGTGTCCTTCAGTAGAACTATGGTATAGTTTCCTCAGTGTCCTTTAGTAGAACTATGGTACAGTGTCTTCAGTGTCCTTCAGTAGAACTATGGTATAGTTTCCTCAGTGTCCTTTAGTAGAACTATGGTATAGTGTCCTCAGTGTCCTTCAGTAGAACTATGGTATAGTTTCCTCAGTGTCCTTCAGTAGAACTATGGTATAGTTTCCTCAGTGTCCTTTAGTAGAACTATGGTATGGTGTCCTCAGTGTCCTTTAGTAGAACTATGGTATAGTGTCCTCAGTGTCCTTTAGTAGAACTATGGTATAGTGTCCTTTAGTAGAACTATGGTATAGTGTCCTTAGTAGAACTATGGTATAGTGTCCTCAGTGTCCTTTAGTAGAACCATGGTACAGTGTCCTTTAGTAGAACTATGGTATAGTGTCCTCAGTGTCCTTTAGTAGAACTATGGTATAGTGTCCTTTAGTAGAACTATGGTACAGTGTCCTTTAGTAGAACTATGGTATAGTGTCCTCAGTGTCCTGTAGTAGAACTATGGTATAGTGTCCTCAGTGTCCTTCAGTAGAACTATGGTATAGTTTCCTCAGTGTCCTTTAGTAGATCTATGGTACAGTGTCCTCAGTGTCCTTCAGTAGAACTATGGTATAGTTTCCTCAGTGTCCTTCAGTAGAACTATGGTATAGTTTCCTCATTGTCCTTTAGTAGAACTATGGTATAGTGTCCTCAGTGTCCTTTAGTAAAACTATGGTATAGTTTCCTCAGTGTCCTTTAGTAGAACTATGGTACAGTGTCCTTCAGTAGAACTATGGTATAGTGTCCTCAGTGTCCTTTAGTAGAACTATGGTATAGTGTCCTTTATTAGAACTATGGTATAGTGTCCCAGTGTCCTTTAGTAGAACTATGGTATAGTGTCCTTTAGTAGAACTATGGTACAGTGTCCTTTAGTAGAACTGTGGTATAGTGTCCTTTAGTAGAACTATGGTATAGTGTCCTCAGTGTCCTTTAGTAGAACTATGGTACAGTGTCCTTTAGTAGAACTATGGTATAGTGTCCTCAGTGTCCTTTAGTAGAACTATGGTATTGTGTCCTTTAGTAGAACTATGGTACAGTGTCCTTTAGTATAACTATGGTATAGTGTCCTCAGTGTCCTGTAGTAGAACTATGGTATAGTGTCCTCAGTGTCCTTCAGTAGAACTATGGTATAGTTTCCTCAGTGTCCTTTAGTAGAACTATGGTACAGTGTCCTCAGTGTCCTTTAGTAGAACTATGGTATAGTTTCCTCAGTGTCCTTTAGTAGAACTATGGTACAGTGTCCTCAGTGTCCTTCAGTAGAACTATGGTATAGTTTCCTCAGTGTCCTTTATTAGAACTATGGTACAGTGTCCTCAGTGTCCTTCAGTAGAACTATGGTATAGTTTCCTCAGTGTCCTTTAGTAGAACTATGGACAGTGTCCTCAGTGTCCTTCAGTAGAACTATGGTATAGTTTCCTCAGTGTCCTTTAGTAGAACTATGGTATAGTGTCCTCAGTGTCCTTCAGTAGAACTATGGTATAGTTTCCTCAGTGTCCTTCAGAAGAACTCTGGTATAGTTTCCTCAGTGTCCTTTAGTAGAACTATGGTATAGTGTCCTCAGTGTCCTTTAGTAAAACTATGGTATAGTGTCCTCAGTGTCCTTCAGTAGAACTATGGTATAGTTTCCTCAGTGTCCTTTAGTAGAACTATGGTACAGTGTCCTTCAGTAGAACTATGGTATAGTGTCCTCAGTGTCCTTTAGTAGAACTATGGTATAGTGTCCTTTAGTAGAACTATGGTATAGTGTCCTCAGTGTCCTTTAGTAGAACTATGGTACAGTGTCCTTTATTAGAACTATGGTATAGTGTCCTCAGTGTCCTTTAGTAGAACTATGGTATAGTGTCCTTTAGTAGAACTATGGTATAGTGTCCTTTAGTAGAACTATGGTATAGTGTCCTCAGTGTCCTTTAGTAGAACTATGGTACAGTGTCCTTTAGTAGAACTATGGTATAGTGTCCTCAGTGTCCTTTAGTAGAACTATGGTATAGTGTCCTTTAGTAGAACTATGGTACAGTGTCCTCAGTGTCCTTTAGTAAAACTATGGTATAGTGTCCTCAGTGTCCTTCAGTAGAACTATGGTATAGTGTCCTCAGTGTCCTTCAGTAGAACTATGGTATAGTTTCCTCAGTGTCCTTCAGAAGAACTCTGGTATAGTTTCCTCAGTGTCCTTTAATAGAACTATGGTATAGTGTCCTCAGTGTCCTCTAGTAAAACTATGGTATAGTGTCCTCAGTGTCCTTCAGTAGAACTATGGTATAGTTTCCTCAGTGTCCTTTAGTAGAACTATGGTACAGTGTCCTTCAGTAGAACTATGGTATAGTGTCCTCAGTGTCCTTTAGTAGAACTATGGTATAGTGTCCTTTAGTAGAACTATGGTATAGTGTCCTCAGTGTCCTTTAGTAGAACTATGGTACAGTGTCCTTTATTAGAACTATGGTATAGTGTCCTCAGTGTCCTTTAGTAGAACTATGGTATAGTGTCCTTTAGTAGAACTATGGTATAGTGTCCTTTAGTAGAACTATGGTATAGTGTCCTCAGTGTCCTTTAGTAGAACTATGGTACAGTGTCCTTTAGTAGAACTATGGTATAGTGTCCTCAGTGTCCTTTAGTAGAACTATGGTATAGTGTCCTTTAGTAGAACTATGGTACAGTGTCCTCAGTGTCCTTTAGTAAAACTATGGTATAGTGTCCTCAGTGTCCTTCAGTAGAACTATGGTATAGTTTCCTCAGTGTCATTTAGTAGAACTATGGTATAGTGTCCTCAGTGTCCTTTAGTAAAACTATGGTATAGTGTCCTCAGTGTCCTTCAGTAGAACTATGGTATAGTTTCCTCAGTGTCCTTTAGTAGAACTATGGTACAGTGTCCTTCAGTAGAACTATGGTATAGTGTCCTCAGTGTCCTTTAGTAGAACTATGGTATAGTGTCCTTTAGTAGAACTATGGTATAGTGTCCTCAGTGTCCTTTAGTAGAACTATGGTACAGTGTCATTTAGTAGAACTATGGTATAGTGTCCTCAGTGTCCTTTAGTAGAACTATGGTATAGTGTCCTTTAGTAGAACTATGGTACAGTGTCCTCAGTGTCCTTTAGTAGAACTATGGTACAGTGTTCTCAGTGTCCTTTGGTAGAACTATGGTACAGTGTTCTCAGTGTCCTTTAGTAGAACTATGGTATAGGTTCCTTTAGTAGAACTATGGTACAGTGTCCTTTAGTAGAACTATGGTATAGTGTCCTCAGTGTCCTTTAGTAGATCTATGGTATAGTGTCCTCAGTGTCCTTTAGTAGAACTATGGTACAGTGTCCTTTAGTAGAACTATGGTACAGTGTCCTTTAGTAGAACTATGGTACAGTGTCCTCAGTGTCCTTTAGTAGATCTATGGTACAGTGTCCTCAGTGTCCTTTAGTAGAACTATGGTACAGTGTCCTCAGTGTCCTTTAGTAGAACTATGGTACAGTGTCCTTCAGTAGAACTATGGTATAGTGTCCTCAGTGTCCTTTAGTAGAACTATGGTATAGTGTCCTTTAGTAGAACTATGGTATAGTGTCCTCAGTGTCCTTTAGTAGAACTATGGTACACACGTTGTAGTATACCGGTTGTTGTTGTATTCATGTTGTTGTAGTATTCATGTTGTTGTAGTATTCATGTTGTGCTATTAATGTTGTTGTAGTATTCATGCTGTTGTTGTATACATGTTGTTGTTGTTTACATGTTGTTGTAGTGTTCATGTTGTTGTAGTATACATATTGTTGTTGTTGTAGTATTCATGCTGTTGTTGTATTCATGTTGTAGTATGCATGTTGTTGTAGTGTTCATGTTGTTGTAGTATACATGCTGTTGTAGTATACATGTTGTTGTAGTTTTCACGTTGTTGTAGTATTCATGCTGTTGTAGTATACATGTTGTTGTAGTATACATGTTGTTGTAGTATACATGTAGTTGTGTATATTTGTTTCAGAATTAGATGACGTTTCTGATCTGAACCCCAGCCATCTTGGCAGGACATGAAGACAGTAGGTTGTGGGATGCAGGCCCAGGGTCCTAAGATCATACCCATGGTCATCTCTTCAGATCTCTGCCTGTGTAGGCTGGGCCTTGTGACGTGTGAGACTGACTGATGCACTACTTTGATCAAGCGGCCCTGTCTGATGTACATTGAGATGATCCCTGTGCTTGTAGAGAAGATCAGGATTAAATGGTTCTCTGGGGAGCTAGGGATTCACTCTGCCGGAGACAGCGTTTCAAGCTGCTCAGTGAAGGGGAGTGAAAAATTGAAAAAAATTCACTAAATTGCACATGAAGGGTCCTTGTTCTTTTTATTGTATGAAGGAATGTTGGAGAACGTTGGAGTTGTTTTTGCTCTAGGTCTAATTGATCTTAAGCCTGTAAATTATAGAATGTTGGAGAACGTTGGAGTTGTTTTTGCTTGAGGTCTAATTGATCTTAAGCCTGTAAATTATAGAATGTTGGTGAACGTTGGAGTTGTTTTTGCTTGAGGTCTAATTGATCTTAAGCCTGTAAGTTATAGAATGATGTAACATTATGCCATGTTGTAAGGAGAGGGTAACATACTGTACTTTTTAGCCAAATTTAAAGAAAAATGATGGAATTCTTTGGAATTACCCAAATGGCTTCTTGATGAATCACGACAAGACTGTTGGCAGAAGTAAAGGATCTCCAAAGAGCCTGTAAACCTTTTGTTCCCCCTGTGGTCACAGCTTTTTGACATGCAAAGACCAGAATCCAGGCTTTCACCCCAGGGTTAAAGGGCTCTCCTCATAAATGCCTGTTGTCTTTGAAGCACAAGTGATATAGAATACGTTGAGTTCGGACTCTGACTGCTCTGCCAGGCCAAACAAACACACACAAGTGGGAATGGGTCCAACACATGCAAACTACCCCCAGTCAGTCCTCATTCAGCCATTCTAATGAAAACCATGAGTGGAAAATTATTGAAAGGATTACACAAAGGTCTGCCATTACCTTGGAAGTCCTCTTCTAGTGGACTGTGTTCTGGGTTACTATAAGGTAGTGATAGACTGTGTTCTAGGTTACTATAAGGTAGTAGTGGTAGACTGTGTTCTGGGTTACCATAAGGTAGTAGTGGTAGACTGTGTTCTGGGTTACTATAAGGTAGTAGTGTTAGACTGTGTTCTGGGTTACTATAAGGTAGTGATAGACTGTGTTCTAGGTTACTATAAGGTAGTAGTGGTAGACTGTGTTCTGGGTTACCATAAGGTAGTAGTGGTAGACTGTGTTCTGGGTTACTATAAGGTAGTAGTGGTAGACTGTGTTCTGGGTTACTATAAGGTAGTAGTGGTAGACTGTGTTCTGGGTTACTATAAGGTAGTAGTGATAGACTGTGTTCTAGGTTACTATAAGGTAGTAGTGATAGACTGTGTTCTGGGTTACTATAAGGTAGTAGTGATAGACTGTGTTCTGGGTTACTATAAGGTAGTAGTGATAGACTGTGTTCTGGGTTACTATAAGGTAGTAGTGATAGACTGTGTTCTGGGTTACTATAAGGTAGTAGTGATAGACTGTGTTCTGGGTTACTATAAGGTAGTAGTGATAGACTGTGTTCTGGGTTACTATAAGGTAGTAGTGATAGACTGTGTTCTGGGTTACTATAAGGTAGTAGTGGAAGACTGTGTTCTAGGTTACTATAAGGTAGTAGACTGTGTTCTGGGTTACTATAAGGTAGTAGACTGTGTTCTGGGTTACTATAAGGTAGTAGTGATAGACTGTGTTCTGGGTTACTATAAGGTAGTAGTGATAGACTGTGTTCTGGGTTACTATAAGGTAGTAGTGATAGACTGTGTTCTGAGTTACAATAAGGTAGTAGTGGTAGACAGTGTTCTGGGTTACTATAAGGTAGTAGACTGTGTTCTGGGTTACTATAAGGTAGTAGTGATAGACTGTGTTCTAGGTTACTATAAGGTAGTAGTGATAGACTGTGTTCTAGGTTACTATAAGGTAGTAGTGATAGACTGTGTTCTATGTTATTATAAGGTAGTAGTGATAGACTGTGTTCTGGGTTACTATAAGGTAGTAGACTGTGTTCTGGGTTACTATAAGGTAGTAGTGATAGACTGTGTTCTAGGTTACTATAAGGTAGTAGTGATAGACTGTGTTCTAGGTTACTATAAGGTAGTAGTGATAGACTGTGTTCTGGGTTACTATAAGGTAGTAGACTGTGTTCTGGGTTACTATAAGGTAGTAGTGATAGACTGTGTTCTGGGTTACTATAAGGTAGTAGTGATAGACTGTGTTCTAGGTTACTATAAGGTAGTAGTGATAGACTGTGTTCTAGGTTACTATAAGGTAGTAGTGATAGACTGTGTTCTGGGTTACTATAAGGTAGTAGACTGTGTTCTGGGTTACCATAAGGTAGTAGTGATAGACTGTGTTCTGGGTTATTATAAGGTAGTAGTGATAGACTGTGTTCTGGGTTACTATAAGGTAGTAGTGATAGACTGTGTTCTGGGTTACTATAAGGTAGTAGTGATAGACTGTGTTCTGGGTTACTATAAGGTAGTAGTGATAGACTGTGTTCTGGGTTACTATAAGGTAGTAGTGGAAGACTGTGTTCTAGGTTACTATAAGGTAGTAGACTGTGTTCTGGGTTACTATAAGGTAGTAGTGATAGACTGTGTTCTGGGTTACTATAAGGTAGTAGTGGAAGACTGTGTTCTAGGTTACTATAAGGTAGTAGACTGTGTTCTGGGTTACTATAAGGTAGTAGACTGTGTTCTGGGTTACTATAAGGTAGTAGTGATAGACTGTGTTCTGGGTTACTAAAAGGTAGTAGTGGTAGACTGTGTTCTGGGTTACTATAAGGTAGTAGTGGAAGACTGTGTTCTAGGTTACTATAAAGTAGTAGACTGTGTTCTGGGTTACTATAAGGTAGTAGACTGTGTTCTGGGTTACTATAAGGTAGTAGTGATAGACTGTGTTCTGGGTTACTATAAGGTAGTAGTGATAGACTGTGTTCTGGGTTACTATAAGGTAGTAGTGATAGACTGTGTTCTGGGTTACTATAAGGTAGTAGTGATAGACTGTGTTCTGAGTTACTATAAGGTAGTAGTGGTAGACAGTGTTCTGGGTTACTATAAGGTAGAAGACTGTGTTCTGGGTTACTATTAGGTAGTAGTGATAGACTGTGTTCTGGGTTACTATAAGGTAGTAGTGGTAGACTGTGTTCTGGGTTACTATAAGGTAGTAGACTGTGTTCTGGGTTACTATAAGGTAGTAGTGATAGACTGTGTTCTAGGTTACTATAAGGTAGTAGTGATAGACTGTGTTCTATGTTATTATAAGGTAGTAGTGATAGACTGTGTTCTGGGTTACTATAAGGTAGTAGTGGTAGACTGTGTTCTGGGTTACTATAAGGTAGTAGACTGTGTTCTGGGTTACTATAAGGTAGTAGTGATAGACTGTGTTCTAGGTTACTATAAGGTAGTAGTGATAGACTGTGTTCTAGGTTACTATAAGGTAGTAATGATAGACTGTGTTCTGGGTTACTATAAGGTAGTAGACTGTGTTCTGGGTTACTATAAGGTAGTAGTGATAGGCTGTGTTCTGGGTTACTATAGGTAGTAGTGATAGACTGTGTTCTGGGTTACTATAAGGTAGTAGTGATAGACTGTGTTCTGGGTTACTATAAGGTAGTGATAGAATGTGTTCTGGGTTACTATAAGGTAGTAGACTGTGTTCTGGGTTACTATAAGGTAGTAGTGATAGACTGTGTTCTGGGTTACTATAAGGTAGTAGTGATAGACTGTGTTCTGGGTTACTATAAGGTAGTAGTGATAGACTGTGTTCTGGGTTACTATAAGGTAGTAGTGATAGACTGTGTTCTGGGTTACTATAAGGTAGTAGTGGAAGACTGTGTTCTAGGTTACTATAAGGTAGTAGACTGTGTTCTGGGTTACTATAAGGTAGTAGTGATAGACTGTGTTCTGGGTTACTATAAGGTAGTAGTGGAAGACTGTGTTCTAGGTTACTATAAGGTAGTAGACTGTTTTCTGGGTTACTATAAGGTAGTAGACTGTGTTCTGGGTTACTATAAGGTAGTAGTGATAGACTGTGTTCTGGGTTACTATAAGGTAGTAGTGGTAGACTGTGTTCTGGGTTACTATAAGGTAGTAGTGATAGACTGTGTTCTGGGTTACTATAAGGTAGTAGTGGTAGACTGTGTTCTAGGTTACTATAAGATAGTAGTGGTAGACTGTGTTCTAGGTTACTATAAGGTAGTAGACTGTGTTCTAGGTTACTATAAGGTAGTAGTGATAGACTGTGTTCTGGGTTACTATAAGGTAGTAGTGATAGACTGTGTTCTGGGTTACTATAAGGTAGTAGTGGTAGACTGTGTTCTGGGTTACTATAAGGTAGTAGTGGTAGACTGTGTTCTGGGTTACTATAAGGTAGTAGACTGTGTTCTGGGTTACTATAAGGTAGTAGACTGTGTTCTGGGTTACTATAAGGTAGTAGTGATAGACTGTGTTCTAGGTTACTATAAGGTAGTAGTGGTAGACTGTGTTCTGGGTTACTATAAGGTAGTAGTGATAGACTGTGTTCTGGGTTACTATAAGGTAGTAGTGGTAGACTGTGTTCTGGGTTACTATAAGGTAGTAGTGGTAGACTGTGTTCTGGGTTACTATAAGGTAGTAGACTGTGTTCTGGGTTACTATATGGTAGTAGTGATAGACTGTGTTCTAGGTTACTATAAGGTAGTAGTGATAGACTGTGTTCTGGGTTACTATAAGGTAGTAGTGATAGACTGTGTTCTGGGTTACTATAAGGTAGTAGTGATAGACTGTGTTCTGGGTTACTATAAGGTAGTAGTGGTAGACTGTGTTCTGGGTTACTATAAGGTAGTAGTGGTAGACTGTGTTCTGGGTTACTATAAGGTAGTAGACTGTGTTCTGGGTTACTATATGGTAGTAGTGATAGACTGTGTTCTAGGTTACTATAAGGTAGTAGTGATAGACTGTGTTCTGGGTTACTATAAGGTAGTAGTGATAGACTGTGTTCTGGGTTACTATAAGGTAGTAGTGGTAGACTGTGTTCTGGGTTACTATAAGGTAGTAGTGGAAGACTGTGTTCTAGGTTACTATAAAGTAGTAGACTGTGTTCTGGGTTACTATAAGGTAGTAGACTGTGTTCTGGGTTACTATAAGGTAGTAGTGATAGACTGTGTTCTGGGTTACTATAAGGTAGTAGTGATAGACTGTGTTCTGGGTTACTATAAGGTAGTAGTGATAGACTGTGTTCTGGGTTACTATAAGGTAGTAGTGATAGACTGTGTTCTGGGTTACTGTTAGGTAGTAGTGATAGACTGTGTTCTGAGTTACTATAAGGTAGTAGTGGTAGACAGTGTTCTGGGTTACTATAAGGTAGTAGACTGTGTTCTGGGTTACTATAAGGTAGTAGTGATAGACTGTGTTCTGGGTTACTATAAGGTAGTAGTGGTAGACTGTGTTCTGGGTTACTATAAGGTAGTAGACTGTGTTCTGGGTTACTATAAGGTAGTAGTGATAGACTGTGTTCTAGGTTACTATAAGGTAGTAGTGATAGACTGTGTTCTATGTTATTATAAGGTAGTAGTGATAGACTGTGTTCTGGGTTACTATAAGGTAGTAGTGGTAGACTGTGTTCTGGTTACTATAAGGTAGTAGACTGTGTTCTGGTTACTATAAGGTAGTAGTGATAGACTGTGTTCTAGGTTACTATAAGGTAGTAGTGATAGACTGTGTTCTAGGTTACTATAAGGTAGTAGTGATAGACTGTGTTCTGGGTTACTATAAGGTAGTAGACTGTGTTCTGGGTTACTATAAGGTAGTAGTGATAGACTGTGTTCTGGGTTACTATAAGGTAGTAGTGATAGACTGTGTTCTGGGTTACTATAAGGTAGTAGTGATAGACTGTGTTCTGGGTTACTATAAGGTAGTAGTGATAGACTGTGTTCTGGGTTACTATAAGGTAGTAGACTGTGTTCTGGGTTACTATAAGGTAGTAGTGATAGACTGTGTTCTGGGTTACTATAAGGTAGTAGTGATAGACTGTGTTCTGGGTTACTATAAGGTAGTAGTGATAGACTGTGTTCTGGGTTACTATAAGGTAGTAGTGATAGACTGTGTTCTGGGTTACTATAAGGTAGTAGTGGAAGACTGTGTTCTAGGTTACTATAAGGTAGTAGACTGTGTTCTGGGTTACTATAAGGTAGTAGTGATAGACTGTGTTCTGGGTTACTATAAGGTAGTAGTGGAAGACTGTGTTCTAGGTTACTATAAGGTAGTAGACTGTTTTCTGGGTTACTATAAGGTAGTAGACTGTGTTCTGGGTTACTATAAGGTAGTAGTGATAGACTGTGTTCTGGGTTACTATAAGGTAGTAGTGGTAGACTGTGTTCTGGGTTACTATAAGGTAGTAGTGATAGACTGTGTTCTGGGTTACTATAAGGTAGTAGTGGTAGACTGTGTTCTAGGTTACTATAAGATAGTAGTGGTAGACTGTGTTCTAGGTTACTATAAGGTAGTAGACTGTGTTCTAGGTTACTATAAGGTAGTAGTGATAGACTGTGTTCTGGGTTACTATAAGGTAGTAGTGATAGACTGTGTTCTGGGTTACTATAAGGTAGTAGTGGTAGACTGTGTTCTGGGTTACTATAAGGTAGTAGTGGTAGACTGTGTTCTGGGTTACTATAAGGTAGTAGATGTAGACTGTGTTCTGGGTTACTATAAGGTAGTAGACTGTGTTCTGGGTTACTATAAGGTAGTAGTGATAGACTGTGTTCTAGGTTACTATAAGGTAGTAGTGGTAGACTGTGTTCTGGGTTACTATAAGGTAGTAGTGATAGACTGTGTTCTGGGTTACTATAAGGTAGTAGTGGTAGACTGTGTTCTGGGTTACTATAAGGTAGTAGTGGTAGACTGTGTTCTGGGTTACTATAAGGTAGTAGACTGTGTTCTGGGTTACTATATGGTAGTAGTGATAGACTGTGTTCTAGGTTACTATAAGGTAGTAGTGATAGACTGTGTTCTGGGTTACTATAAGGTAGTAGTGATAGACTGTGTTCTGGGTTACTATAAGGTAGTCGTGATAGACTGTGTTCTGGGTTACTATAAGGTAGTAGTGGTAGACTGTGTTCTGGGTTACTATAAGGTAGTAGTGGTAGACTGTGTTCTGGGTTACTATAAGGTAGTAGACTGTGTTCTGGGTTACTATAAGGTAGTAGTGATAGACTGTGTTCTAGGTTACTATAAGGTAGTAGTGATAGACTGTGTTCTAGGTTACTATAAGGTAGTAGTTATAGACTGTGTTCTGGGTTACTATAAGGTAGTAGTGATAGACTGTATTCTGGGTTACTATACGGTAGTAGTGATAGACTGTGTTCTGGGTTACTATAAGGTAGTAGTGATAGACTGTGTTCTGGGTTACTATAAGGTAGTAGTGATAGACTGTGTTCTGGGTTACTATAAGGTAGTAGTGATAAACTGTGTTCTGGGTTACTATAAGGTAGTAGTGATAGACTGTGTTCTGGGTTACTATATGGTAGTAGTGATAGACTGTGTTCTGGGTTACTATACTGTAGTAGTGGTAGACTGTGTTCTGGGTTACTATAAGGTAGTAGTGATAGACTGTGTTCTAGGTTACTATAAGGTAGTAGTGATAGACTGTGTTCTAGGTTACTATAAGGTAGTAGTGATAGACTGTGTTCTGGGTTACTATAAGGTAGTAGTGGTAGACTGTGTTCTGGGTTACTATAAGGTAGTAGTGGTAGACTGTGTTCTAGGTTACTATAAGGTAGTAGTGATAGACTGTGTTCTAGGTTACTATAAGGTAGTAGTGATAGACTGTGTTCTAGGTTACTATAAGGTAGTAGTGATAGACTGTGTTCTGGGTTACTATAAGGTAGTAGTGGTAGACTGTGTTCTGGGTTACTATAAGTTAGTAGACTGTGTTCTGGGTTACTATAAGGTAGTAGTGATAGACTGTGTTCTAGGTTACTATAAGGTAGTAGTGATAGACTGTGTTCTGGGTTACTATAAGGTAGTAGTGTTAGACTGTGTTCTAGGTTACTATAAGTTAGTAGACTGTGTTCTGGGTTACTATAAGGTAGTAGTGATAGACTGTGTTCTAGGTTACTATAAGGTAGTAGTGATAGACTGTGTTCTGGGTTACTATAAGGTAGTAGTGATAGACTGTGTTCTGGGTTACTATAAGGTAGTAGTGGTAGACTGTGTTCTGGGTTACTATAAGGTAGTAGACTGTGTTCTAGGTTACTATAAGGTAGTAGTGATAGACTGTGTTCTGGGTTACTATAAGGTAGTAGTGATAGACTGTGTTCTGGGTTACTATAAGGTAGTAGTGATAGACTGTGTTCTGGGTTACTATATGGTAGTAGTGGTAGACTGTGTTCTGGGTTACTATAAGGTAGTAGTGATAGACTGTGTTCTGGGTTACTATAAGGTAGTAGACTGTGTTCTAGGTTACTATAAGGTAGTAGTGGTAGACTGTGTTCTGGCTTACTATAAGGTAGTAGTGGTAGACTGTGTTGGTGACTCTTATAAAGGACTGTTGCCATCTGCCAGTTAGCTAATCATGCTCTCATCTTATTTAATTAAAATCAATTAGACTAACGTGGAAATTGAACCACCGGTATTAAACGCTATCCAATATTTTAACTTGCCGGTACGGAATCAATTCTCTTTTCTGTTTTTGTTCTGGATTTGCTTTTTCCTGATAATCTAGTTCATGATGAAGGTGACAGATTTGGTCCATTGACAATTTTGAAAGTGATTTTATTTTATATAGCTGCCATTCTTTCCTGTGTTCAACAGTCTTAATAAAAGTTACATGGATTACAAGTTGAGGTGAGACTGACAACTGTGAGTTACAGGAGCGGACAGATCTGCTTGTCTTCGTAGTCAGAAATTATCTTAGAAGTCCTGCAGCAGCTCCTTAAATAAACGGCTATGAAGATGGAGGAATGATGTTCGGAGGAGCTGATCAGATGGCCTGTGTCAAAACTGAATCTGAATACCTAATTTAGGCCCCTCCTCCAGCTGAATGTGTTGTCTGTCTGTGCAAGAGAGCACAGATAGACAAAATATGACCCCATTCCCACTCATTGGCATTGCAGGAAACGTGCAGAGTGTGCATGACTAGATTTGAATAGGGTGAAGCTTTCTTTGAGTAGTTCTTTGTTTACAGGTTTCAACAGTCTGCGGTTTGTAACATTCCACTATGTTTAAGGGCAATTTGGTTTACGAGGGAGGGAGCCTGTCTTGCCTCTAATCAGAGAATAGACTGTCTGTTAGCAACAGCTTCTACCTTACCATTGTCAGGTCGGCTGGGAGTGAGACCAAGAGTGACATTTTGACAGGAGGAGGGAGAATTTATTGCTGAGAAGTTGTGAAAACTGACTGTCACGCCACGTTCTGCATGGCAGTCTGTTCAAAATGAGATCTGACTGCCACTCTACGTTCTGCATGGCAGTCTGTTCAAAATGAGAACTGACTGCCACTCCACGTTCTGCATGGCAGTCTGTTCAAAATGAGATCTGACTGCCACTCCACGTTCTGCATGGCAGTCTGTTCAAAATGAGAACTGACTGCCACTCCACGTTCTGCATGGCAGTCTGTTCAAAATGAGATCTGACTGCCACTCCACGTTCTGCATGGCAGTCTGTTCAAAATGAGATCTGACTGCCACCCAATTCTGCATGGCAGTCTGTTCAAATGAGATCTGACTGCCACTCCACGTTCTGCATGGCAGTCTGTTCAAAATGAGATCTGACTGCCACTCCACGTTCTGCATGGCAGTCTGTTCAAATGAGATCTGACTGCCACTCCACGTTCTGCATGGCAGTCTGTTCAAAATGAGATCTGACTGCCACTCCACGTTCTGCATGGCAGTCTGTTCAAAATGAGATCTGACTGCCACTCCACGTTCTGCATGGCAGTCTGTTCAAAATGAGATCTGACTGCCACTCCACGTTCTGCATGGCAGTCTGTTCAAAATGAGATCTGACTGCCACTCCACGTTCTGCATGGCAGTCTGTTCAAAATGAGATCTGATTATTTCTGAATAGCGGAGAACAGATGTGAGCTTTATCAAATTAACAACCACACAGGTTGTTAGTAGTTTTGAAATGAATGCATAGTATGGTCTTTTCAACACTGTTTTCCATGAGTAAAATGGTGCCTGTTCTCCACTCCTCCCTGTCATCCACGTTGGTAGATAATTCTCTGTGAATTGCCTCTAGATCCAGGTGCTTGTTTGTGGCTTTGGCTGATCCCGAGGCCCCTGATGGTAGTTTATATATGTATATATAATATCAATGAGCTCCCTCAACTCTATTATCTCGGTTTTCCATCCCAAATGGCAACCTACTAGCACATTTGGTCCTTATGGGCCCTGGTCAATAGTAGTGCACTACATTATATGGCTGTGGTCAATAGTAGTGCACTACATTATATGGCCCTGGTCAATAGTAGTGCACTACATTATATGGCTGTGGTCAATAGTAGTGCACTACATTATATGGCCCTGGTCAATAGTAGTGTACTACATTATATGGCTGTGGTCAATAGTAGTGCACTACATTATATGGCCCTGGTCAATAGTAGTGCACTACATTATATCGCTGTGGTCAATAGTAGTGCACTACATTATATGGCCCTGGTCAATAGTAGTGCACTACATTATATGGCTGTGGTCAATAGTAGTGCACTACATTATATGGCCCTGGTCAATAGTAGTGCACTACATTATATCGCTGTGGTCAATAGTAGTGCACTACATTATATGGCCCTGGTCAATAGAAGTGCACTACATTATATGGCTGTGGTCAATAGTAGTGCACTACATTATATGGACCTGGTCAATAGTAGTGCACTACATTATATGGCCCTGGTCAATAGTAGTGTACTACATTATATGGCCCTGGTCAATAGTAGTGTACTACATTATATGGCCCTGGTCAATAGTAGTGCACTACATTATATGGCTCTGGTCAATAGTAGTGTACTACATTATATGGCTGTGGTCAATAGTAGTGCACTACATTATATGGCTGTGGTCAATAGTAGTGCACTACATTATATGGCCCTGGTCAATAGTAGTGCACTACATTATATGGCCCTGGTCAATAGTAGTGCACTACATTATATGGCCCTGGTCAATAGTAGTGTACTACATTATATGGCTCTGGTCAATAGTAGTGCACTACATTATATGGCCCTGGTCAATAGTAGTGCACTACATTATATGGCCCTGGGCAATAGTAGTGCACTACATTATATGGCTCTGGTCAATAGTAGTGCACTACATTATATGGCCCTGGTCAATAGTAGTGCACTACATTATATGGCTCTGGTCAATAGTAGTGCACTACATTATATGGCCCTGGTCAATAGTAGTGCACTACATTATATGGCTCTGGTCAATAGTAGTGCACTACATTATATTGCCCTGGTCAATAGTAGCAACTACATTATATGGCTCTGGTCAATAGTAGTGTACTACATTATATGGCCCTGGTCAATAGTAGTGCACTACATTATATGGCCCTGCTCAATAGTAGTGTACTACATTATATGGCCCTGGTCAATAGTAGTGTACTACATTATATGGCCCCGGGTCAATAGTAGTGTACTACATTATATGGCTCTGGTCAATAGTAGTGCACTACATTATATGGCCCTGGTCAATAGTAGTGTACTACATTATATGGCTCTGGTCAATAGTAGTGCACTACATTATATGGCCCTGGTCAATAGTAGTGCACTACATTATATGGCCCTGGTCAATAGTAGTGTACTACATTATATGGTCCTGGTCAATAGTAGTGCACTGCATTATATGGCCCTGGTCAATAGTAGTGCACTACATTATATGGCTCTGGTCAATAGTAGTGCACTACATTATATGGCCCTGGTCAATAGTAGTGTACTACATTATATGGCCCTGGTCAATAGTAGTGCACTACATTATATGGCTCTGGTCAATAGTAGTGTACTACATTATATGGCCCTGCTCAATAGTAGTGTACTACATTATATGGCCCTGGTCAATAGTAGTGTACTACATTATATGGCCCTGGTCAATAGTAGTGCACTACATTATATGGCCCTGGTCAATAGTAGTGTACTACATTATATGGCCCTGGTCAATAGTAGTGTACTACATTATATGGCCCTGGTCAATAGTAGTGTACTACATTATATGGTCCTGGTCAATAGTAGTGCACTACATTATATGGTCCTGGTCAATAGTAGTGTACTACATTATATGGTCCTGGTCAATAGTAGTGCACTACATTATATGGCCCTGGTCAATAGTAGTGCACTACATTATATGGTCCTGGTCAATAGTAGTGCACTACATTATATGGCCCTGGTCAATAGTAGTGTACTACATTATATGGTCCTGGTCAATAGTAGTGCACTACATTATATGGCCCTGGTCAATAGTAGTGCACGACAGAGGATATAGGGTGCCATTGGGAACACATCCTAGATGTCAGTCTCTTTCTCTGTGGCAGGTTAAGGAGATTTTCCAGTTTCAAATCCTTATTTTAGTTGGATTAAAGATTTGGGAAATGTACTCTGGGTCTGAATGATGGATGAGCATCACACACTGCTGAATACTGTTGTTCATTTTGTCTGTCATTCCACTAATAACTTGGCACCATACAACTTTAACATCATTATTTTTGTAGTCTGTCTGTCTGTCTGTCTGTCTGTCTGTCTGTCTGTCTGTCTGTCTGTCTGTCTGTCTGTCTGTCTTGCATTGACGGCTCATTTAGAGTCAAGAGGGAGCAACCTGGAGGTATTTGTTCCGTCCTTTCTGAGAGACTCGTATCTGCTGTTACACAGTAACCTAATAGTCGATAGTGATTCCATATGAAATATTATTTGGGGGATTTTCACAGTCTTTTGTCAAATGTACATGTGCAGTAGTTAATGTGTTTTCCTGAATGACCCAATGAGTACAGACAGACATTTAACCCTGGTGAGAAACAGAATGAGTACAGACAGACATTTAACCCTGGTAAGAAACAGAATGAGTACAGACAGACATTTAACCCTGGTGAGAAACAGAATGAGTACAGACAGACATTTAACCCTGGTAGGAAACAGAATGAGTACAGACAGACATTTAACCCTGGTAAGAAACAGAATGAGTACAGACAGACATTTAACCCTGGTGAGAAACAGAATGAGTACAGACAGACATTTAACCCTGGTAAGAAACAGAATGAGTACAGACAGACATTTAACCCTGGTAAGAAACAGACACGCAATCAAAATCATTATTTTAAAATACTTCCATTTATATCAAAAATAAATAAAAAGAGCAAATGCTGTGATTTTAATCAAGGTCAAATATGATCTGTTGGTAATGCGTCTGACAGGTCTGATCTCTCCTGCAGTGTGTCATTATCCTCTCCTCCTCCTCCTGTCATTATCCTCTCCTCCTCCTCCTGTCATTATCCTCTCCTCCTCCTCCTGTCATTATCCTATCCTCCTCCTCCTGTCATTATCCTCTCCTCCTCCTGTGTCATTATCCTCTCCTCCTCCTCCTGTCATTATCCTATCCTCCTCCTCATGTCATTATCCTCTCCTCCTCCTCATGTCATTATCCTCTCCTCCTCCTCATGTCATTATCCTCTCCTCCTCCTCCTGTCATTATCCTCTCCTCCTCCTCCTGCCATTATCCTCTCCGCCTCCTCCTGTCATTATCCTCTCCGCCTCCTCCTGTCATTATCCTCCTCCTCCTCCTGTCATTATCCTCTCCTCCTCCTCATGTCATTATCCTCTCCTCCTCCTCCTGTCATTATCCTCTCCTCCTCATGTCATTATCCTCTCCTCCTCCTCCTGTCATTATCCTCTCCCCCTCCTCCTGTGTCATTATCCTCTCCTCATCATCCTGTCATTATCCTCTCCTCCTCCTCCTGTCATTATCCTCTCATCCTCCTCATGTCATTATCCTCTCCTCCTCCTCCTCCTGTGTCATTATCCTCTCCTCCTCCTCCTGTCATTATCCTCTCCTCCTCCTCCTGTCATTATCCTCTCCTCCTCCTCCTGTCATTATCCTCTCCTCCTCCTCCTGTCATTATCATCTCCTCCTCCTCATGTGTCATTATCCTCTCCTCCTCCTCCTGTCATTATCCTCTCCTCCTCATCATGTCATTATCCTCTCCTCCTCCTCATGTCATTATCCTCTCCTCCTCCTCCTGTCATTATCCTCTCCTCCTCCTGTCATCCTCCTCTTCTCCTCCTCCTGTCATTATCCTCTCCTCCTCCTCCTGTCATTATCATCTCCTCCTCCTCCTGTCATTATCCTCTCCTCCTCCTCCTGTCATTATCATCTCCTCCTCCTCCTCTCATTATCCTCTCCTCCTCATCATGTCATTATCCTCTCCTCCTCCTCCGGTCATTATCATCTCCTCCTCCTCCTGTCATTATCCTCTCCTCCTCCTCATGTGTCATTATCCTCTCCTCCTCCTCCTCCTCCTGTCATTATCCTCTCCTCCTCCTCCTGTCATTATCATCTCCTCCTCCTCCTGTCATTATCTATCCTCCTCCTCCTGTCATTATCCTCTCCTCCTCCTCCTGTCATTATCATCTCCTCCTCCTCCTGTCATTATCCTCTCCTCCTCCGCCTGTGTCATTATCCTCTCCTCCTCCTCCTGTCATTATCCTCTCCTCCTCCTCCTGTGTCATTATCCAAATGGAAGGGAGCCCACTAAGTGCTCGCTGTCTGTTTCACAAATGGGAAATTATATTACAAAAACATGTGATTTGGTCTGTGTCGCAAATGGCACTTGTTCTGTGTTTATGAGGAAGAGAGGAGGTGGTTATGAGGAAGAGAGGAGGTGTTTATGAGGAGGTGGTTATGAGGAGGTGGTTATGAGGAAGAGAGGGTGGTTATGAGGAAGAGAGGAGGTGTTTATGAGGAAGAGAGGAGGTGTTTATGAGGAAGAGAGGAGGTGGTTATGAGGAGGTGGTTATGAGGAAGAGAAGAGGTGGTTATGAGGAAGAGAGGAGGTGGTTATGAGGAAGAGAGGAGGTGGTTATGAGGAAGACAGGAGGTGGTTATGAGGAAGACAGGAGGTGGTTATGAGGAAGAGAGGAGGTGTTTATGAGGAAGAGAGGAGGTGGTTATGCGGAGGTGGTTATGAGGCAGAGAGGAGGTGTTTATGAGTACGAGAGGAGGTGGTTATGAGGAAGAGAGGAGGTGGTTATGAGGAAGAAGGGAGGTGGTTATGAGGAAGAGAGGAGATGTTTATGAGGAAGAGAGGAGGTGTTTATGAGGAAGAGAGGAGGTGTTTATGAGGAAGAGAGGAGGTGTTTATGAGGAAGAGAGGGTGGTTATGCGGAGGTGGTTATGAGGAAGAGAGGAGGTGGTTATGCGGGAGGTGGTTATGAAGAGAGGAGGTGTTTATGAGGAAGAGAGGAGGTGGTTATGAGGAAGAGAGGATGTGTTTATGAGGAAGAGAGGAGGTGGTTATGAGGAAGAGAGGAGGTGGTTATGAGGAAGAGAGGGTGGTTATGCAGAGGTGGTTATGAGGAAGAGAGGAGGTGTTTATGAGGAGAGAGAGGAGGTGGTTATGAGGAAGAGAGGAGGTGTTTATGAGGAAGAGAGGAGGTGGTTATGAGGAAGAGAGGAGGTGTTTATGAGGAAGAGGGTGGTTATGCGGAGGTGGTTATGAGGAAGAGAGGAGGTGGTTATGAGGTGGTTATGAGGAAGACAGGAGGTGGTTATGAGGCAGAGAGGAGTTGTTTATGAGGAGGAGAGGAGGTGTTTATGAGGAAGAGAGGGTGGTTATGCAGAGGTGGTTATGAGGCAGAGAGGAGGTGTTTATGAGTACGAGAGGAGGTGGTTATGAGGAAGAGAGGAGGTGGTTATGAGGAAGAGGAGGTGGTTATGAGGAAGAGAGGAGGTGGTTATGAGGAAGAGAGGAGGTGGTTATGAGGGAGGTGGTTATGAAGAAGAGAGGAGGTGTTTATGAGGAAGAGAGGAGGTGGTTATGAGGAAGAGAGGATGTTTATGAGGAAGAGAGGAGGTGGTTATGAGGAAGAGAGGAGGTGGTTATGAGGAAGAGAGTAGGTGGTTATGAGGAAGAGAGGAGGTGGTTATGAGGAGGTGTTTATGAGGAAGAGAGGAGGTGGTTATGAGGAAGAGAGGAGGTGGTTATGAGGAAGAGAGGAGGTGGTTATGAGGAAGACAGGAGGTGGTTATGAGCAAGACAGGAGGTGGTTATGAGGAAGAGAGGAGGTGGTTATGAGGAAGAGAGGAGGTGGTTATGAGGAAGAGAGGAGGTGGTTATGAGGAAGAGAGGGTGGTTATGAGGAGGTGGTTATGAGGAAGAGGAGGTGATTATGAGGAAGAGAGGGTGGTTATGAGGAAGAGAGAGAGATTAGTTATGAAGAAGGAGGTGTTTATGAGGGGAAGAGAGGAGGAGGTGGTTATGAGGAAGAGAGGAGGTGTTTATGAGGAAAGAGGAGGTGGTTATGAGGAAGAGAGGAGGTGGTTATGAGGAAGAGGAGGTGGTTATGAGGAAGAGAGGGTGGTTATAAGGAGGTGGTTATGAGGAGGAGGTGTTTATGAGGAAGAGGAGGTGTTTGAGGAAGACAGGAGGTGGTTATGAGGAAGACAGGAGGTGGTTATGAGGAAGAGAGGAGGTGTTTATGAGGAAGAGGAGGTGTTTGAGGAAGACAGGAGGTGGTTATGAGGAAGAGAGGAGGTGGTTATGAGGAAGAGAGGAGGTGTTTATGAGGAAGAGAGGAGGTGTTTATGAGGAAGAGAGGAGGTGGTTATGAGGAAGAGGAGGTGGTTATTTCCTGTAACACTCTTCCTTCTTTCTCCTCCTCCCTCTCCCCTCTCAATCTTCCGTCTTTCTCTCTCTCCCCTCTATCCCCCTCCCCCTCTCTCAAACTCTGATTGGTTAGCTGCTGTATACAAAGGAGGGTTTGTTACATCAAATGTTCCACTCTTAATGAGTGATGGTGTTCTGCTTATTTAATATTCTGCACTGATATCTCTCCAGGACACTGGGCTTCAAAGAGGAAAGGAGAGGAGGGGAGGGGGAGAGAACAGGACAGGACGGGAGAGGAGAGGACGGGAGGAGAGGACGGGAGATAGGAGAGGAGAGGAGAAGAGAGGGGGGGAGGGAGAGGAGGAGGGGAGGAGGAGAGGAGAGGGAGAGGAGGGAGGGAGTGGTGGGGGAGAGCGGAGGGGAGGAGAGAGGAGGGGAGGAGGGGAGGGAGAGGGAGAGGAGGAGAGGGGAGAGGTGGGGACGGAGGAGGAGAGAGGGAGGGGGGAGGGGAGGGAGGGAGGAGAGGAGAGGCGGAGGGGAGGGGAGGGGAGGTTAGCTGCTTAGGAAAGCACAGGTTGATATATTCTCCCTGACAGTGAGGGCTAAGCTCCCCAACATTTCCCCGAGATCTGCTCTGTCTGCTTGCTCAAAGCAAAGGCCCTCAGTGACCAGACAGAGAGAGGGGATATTACAGATAGCTGTTACATGTAGACATGTTTAGGAAACAATCTAATCGGCCAATCTTCTAATCATTCAATCTAATTTAAATGTATGAAGCAGGATGGATTAGACAGAGCAGGTGTATTTGGTAGGAACTACAGAACAGATTAGACAGAGTCTTTCATATGAACTGAGCAGGTTTCATGCACTGCCTCTCTTCCGTCATACTTTCTATTCCTTCTCTACCTCTCTTCCCCCTCTCCTTCTCTACCTCTCTTCCCCCCTCCTTCTCCCTCCCTACCTCCCTTCCTCTGCCTCTCTTCCCCCTCCTCTCTACCCTCTTCCCCCTCCTTCTCTACCTCTCTTCCCCCCTCTCCTTCTCTGCCTCTATTCCCCCCTCCTTCTTTAAGCTGAGATGGATGGATGGCCCTGTGGACTAGAGAGCAGACAGACCAATTGACAACCTTTTTAGCTAGAGATCAGAAGATAAACACAGAGATGTCCTAGAATGTGCCCAGCAGGGCCTAATGTAGTCTGATATTGATCCAACTGTTTCTGACTGAGTCTCTCTTTAAAGCTGTCAGCCCTCTGACCGTTCTCAGAAAACAGCCAATGCAAACACCCCCACCTGTCAGGTCCCCACCTGTAAACACCCCCACCTGTCAGCTCCCCCACCTGTCAGCTCCCCATCTGTCGTCACCCCCACCTGTCAGCTCCCCCCACCTGTCAGCTCCCCCACCTGTCAGGTCCCCACCTGTAAACACCCCCACCTGTCAGCTCCCCCACCTGTCAGGTCCCCCATCTGTCAGCTCCCCCACCTGTCAGGTCCCCACCTGTCAGCTCCCCCACCTGTCAGGTCCCCACCTGTCAGCTCCCCCACCTGTCAGCTCCCCCCCCACCTGTCAGCTCCCCCACCTGTCAGCTCCCCCACCTGTCAGCTCCCCCACCTGTCAGGTCCCCACCTGTCAGCTCCCCACCTGTCAGGTCCCCATCTGTCAGCTCCCCACCTGTCAGGTCCCCCACCTGTCAGGTCCCCACCTGTCAGCTCCCCCACCCTGTCGCTCCCCCACCTGTCAGCTCCCCCACCTGTCAGGTCCCCACCTGTCAGCTCCCCCACCTGTCAGGTCCCCCACCTGTCAGCTCCCCCACCTGTCAGCTCCCCACCTGTCAGGTCCCCACTGTCAGCTCCCACCTGTCAGCTCCCCCACCTGTCAGCTCCCCCACCTGTCAGCTCCCCCACCTGTCAGCTCCCCCACCTGTCAGCTCCCCCACCTGTCAGGTCCCCACCTGTCAGCTCCCCCACCTGTCAGCTCCCCCACCTGTCAGGTCCCCCACCTGTCAGCTCCCCCACCTGTCAGGTCCCCCACCTGTCAGCTCCCCCACCTGTCAGGTCCCCACCTGTCAGCTCCCCCACCTGTCAGCTCCCCCACCTGTCAGGTCCCCCACCTGTCAGGTCCCCCCACCTGTCAGCTCCCCCCACCTGTCAGCTCCCCCACCTGTCCAGCTCCCCCACCTGTCAGGTCCCCACCTGTCAGCTCCCCCACCTGTCAGGTCCCCATCTGTCAGCTCCCCCACCTGTAGCTCCCCCACCTGTCCAGCTCCCCACCCGTCAGCTCCCCCCACCTGTCAGCTCCCCCACCTGTCAGGTCCCCACCTGTCAGCTCCCCCACCTGTCAGGTCCCCACCTGTCAGCTCCCCCACCTGTCAGCTCCCCCACCTGTCAGCTCCCCCACCTGTCAGGTCCCCACCTGTCAGGTCCCCACCTGTCAGCTCCCCCACCTGTCAGCTCCCCCACCTGTCAGCTCCCCCACCTGTCAGGTCCCCACCTGTCAGCTCCCCCACCTGTCAGGTCCCCATCTGTCAGCTCCCCCACCTGTCAGCTCCCCCACCTGTCAGGTCCCCACCTGTCAGCTCCCCCACCTGTCAGCTCCCCCACCTGTCAGGTCCCCATCTGTCAGCTCCCCCACCTGTCAGCTCCCCCACCTGTCAGGTCCCCATCTGTCAGGTCCCCACCTGTCAGGTCTCCCACCTGTCAGCTCCCCCACCTGTCAGCTCCCCCACCTGTCAGGTCCCCATCTGTCAGGTCCCCACCTGTCAGGTCCCCACCTGTCAGCTCCCCACCTGTCAGCTCCCCCACCTGTCAGTCCCCCCACCTGTCAGCTCCCCCACCTGTCAGCTCCCCCACCTGTCAGCTCCCCCACCTGTCAGGTCCCCACCTGTCAGCTCCCCCCACCTGTCAGCTCCCCCACCTGTCAGGTCCCCATCTGTCAGGTCCCCACCTGTCAGGTCTCCCACCTGTCAGCTCCCCCACCTGTCAGGTCCCCACCTGTCAGCTCCCCCACCTGTCAGCTCCCCCACCTGTCAGGTCCCCATCTGTCAGGTCCCCACCTGTCAGCTCCCCCACCTGTCAGCTCCCCCACCTGTCAGGTCCCCACCTGTCAGGTCCCCACCTGTCAGGTCTCCCACCTGTCAGGTCCCCATCTGTCAGGTCCCCCACCTGTCAGGTCCCCACCTGTCAGGTCCCCACCTGTCAGGTCTCCCACCTGTCAGGTCTCCCTCCACCTGTCAGCTCCCCCACCGGTCAGGTCCCCATCTGTCAGGTCCCCCACCTGTCAGGTCCCCACCTGTCAGGTCCCCACCTGTCAGGTCCCCACCTGTCAGCTCCCCACCTGTCAGGTCCCCACCTGGGTCAGCTCCCCCACCTGTCAGCTCCCCCACCTGTCGGCTCCCCCATCTGTCAGGTCCCCACCTGTCAGGTCCCCACCTGTCAGCTCCCCCACCTGTCAGCTCCCCCATCTGTCAGCTCCCCCACCTGTCAGGTCCCCACCTGTCAGGTCCCCACCTGTCAGGTCTCCCACCTGTCAGGTCTCCCACCTGTCAGCTCCCCCACCTGTCAGGTCCCCATCTGTCAGGTCCCCACCTGTCAGGTCCCCACCTGGTCGCTCCCCCACCTGTCAGGTCCCCACCTGTCAGCTCCCCCACCTGTCAGCTCCCCCACCTGTCAGCTCCCCCATCTGTCAGGTCCCCACCTGTCAGGTCCCCACCTGTCAGCTCCCCCCCACCTGTCAGGCCCCCACCTGTCAGGTCCCCACCTGTCAGCTCCCCCACCTGTCAGCTCCCCCACCTGTCAGGTCCCCACCTATCAGGTCCCCACCTGTCAGGTCCCCCACCTGTCAGCTCCCCCATCTGTCAGCTCCCCCACCTGTCAGCTCCCCCACCTGTCAGGTCCCCACCTGTCAGCTCCCCCACCTGTCAGGTCCCCACCTGTCAGGTCCCCACCTGTCAGGGTCAGCTCCCCCACCTGTCAGGCTGTCAGGTCCCCACCTGTCAGGTCCCCACCTGTCAGGTCCCCACCTGTCACCTGGCTCCCCCACCTGTCAGGTCCCCACCTGTCAGCTCCCCCACCCTGTCAGCTCCCACCTGTCAGGTCAGGTCCCCACCTGTCAGCTCAGGTCCCCACCTGTCAGCTCCCCCACCTGTCAGGTCCCCACCTGTCAGGGTCCCCACCTGTCAGGGTCCCCAGGTCCCCACCTGTCAGGTCCCCACCTGTCAGCTCCCCACCTGTCGGGTCCCCACCTGTCAGGTCCCCACCTGTCCAGCTCCCCACCTGTCAGGTCCCCACCTCAGGTCCCCACCTGGTCCCCACCTATCAGCTCCCCCCACCTGTCAGGTCCCCACCTGTCAGCTCCCCCCATCTATCAGGTCCCCACCTGTCGGGTCAGGTCAGGTCCCCACCTGTCAGGTCCCACCTGTCAGCTGTCAGCTCCCCCACCTGTCAGGTCCCCACCTATCAGGTCCCCACCTGTCAGGTCCCCACCTGTCAGCTCCCCCATCTGGTCCCCCCCACCTGTCAGCTCCCCCACCTGTCAGGTCCCCACCTGTCAGCTCCCCCATCTGTCAGGTCCCCACTGTCAGGTCCCCACCTGTCAGCTCCCCCACCTGTCAGGTCAGTCAGCTCCCCCACCTGTCAGGTCTCCCACCTGTCAGCTCCCCCCATCTGTCAGCTCCCCACCTGTCAGCTCCCCCACCCTGTCAGGTCCCCACCTGTCAGCTCCCCCACCCTGTCAGGGTCCCCCACCTGTCAGCTCCCCCATCTGTCAGCTCCCCACCTGTCAGCTCCCCCACCTGTCAGCTCCCCCACCTGTCAGTCCCCCCACCTGTCAGCTCCCCCACCTGTCAGGTCCCCACCTGTCAGGTCCCCACCTGTCAGTCCCCACCTGGTCCCCACCTGTCAGCTCCCCCACCCATCCCCACCTGTCAGCTCCCCCACCTGTCAGCTCCCCACCTGTCAGGTCAGGTCCCCACCTGTCAGGTCCCCCACCTGTCAGCTCCCCCATCTGTCAGCTCCCCCACCTGTCAGCTCCCCCACCTGTCAGGTCCCCACCTGTCAGCTCCCCCACCTGTCAGCTCCCCCACCTGTCAGGTCCCCACCTGTCAGGTCCCCACCTGTCAGCTCCCCCACCTGTCAGGTCCCCACCTGTCAGCTCCCCACCCTGTCAGCTCCCCCCAGCTCCCCCACCTGTCAGCTCCCCCACCTGTCAGCTCCCCATCTGTCAGCTCCCCCACCTGTCCAGCTCCCCCACCTGTCAGGTCCCCACCTGTCAGCTCCCCCACCTGTCAGGTCCCACCTGTCAGGTCCCCACCTGTCAGCTCCCCCACCTGTCAGCTCCCCACCTGTCAGTCCCCACCTTATCAGGGTCCCCACCCGTCAGGTCCCCCCACCTGTCAGCTCCCCCATCCTCTCCACCTGTCAGCTCCCCCACCTGTCAGCTGTCCCCCACCGTCAGTCCCCACCTGTCAGGTCCCCACCAGTCCCCACCTCCCCCACCTGTCAGCTCCCCACCTGGCCCCGGGGGTCCCCACCTGTCAGGTCCCCACCTGTCAGGTCCCCACCTGTCAGCTCCCCCACCCGTCAGGTCCCCACCTGTCAGGTCCCCACCTGTCAGGTCAGTCAGGTCCCCACCTGTCAGCCCCCCACCTGTCAGGTCCCTACCTGTCAGCCCCATCTGTCAGCCCCCACCGCTGCTCCCACCTGTCAGGTCCCCATCTGTCAGCTCCCCACCTGTCAGGTCCCCACCTGTCAGGTCCCCACCGTCAGCTCCCCACCTGTCAGGCTCCCCCACCTGTCAGCCCCCCACCTGTCCCCCAGCCCCCCACCTGTCAGCCCCCCACCTGCCGCCCCCATCTGTCAGCTCCCCACCTGTCAGCTCCCCCACCCGTCAGGTCCCCACCTGTCAGCCCCACCTGTCAGGTCCCCACCTGTCAGGCTCCCCCACCCGTCAGGTCCCCACCTGTCAGCCCCCACCTGTCAGCCCCCACCTGTCAGGTCCCCACCTGTCAGCCCCCACCTGTCAGGTCCCCACCTGTCAGCCCCACCCTGTCAGGTCCCACCTGTCAGCTCCCCCACCTGCCGCTCCCCCACCTGTCAGGTCCCCACCCGTCAGCTCCCCACCTGTCAGCCTCCCCACCTGTCAGCTCCCCCACCTGTCAGCTCTCCCACCTGTCAGTTCCCCACCTGTCAGGCCCCCACCCATATGTCCCCACCTGTCAGGTCTCCCACCTATAAGGTCCCCCACCTGTCAGGTCTCCCACCTATAAGGTCCCCCACCTGTCAGGTCCCCACCTGTCAGCTCCCCCACCTGTCAGGTCCCCACCTGTCAGCTCCCCCACCTGTCAGCTCCCCCACCTGTCAGCCCCCACCTGTCAGCTCCCCCATCTGTCAGCTCCCCCACCTGTCAGCCCCCCCACCTGTCAGGTCCCCACCTGTCAGCTCCCCACCTGTCAGGTCCCCACCTGTCAGGTCCCCACCTGTCAGCCCCCCACCTGTCAGCTCCCCACCGGTCAGCTCCCCACCTGTCAGCTCCCCCACCTGTCAGCTCCCCCATCTGTCAGCTCCCACCTGTCAGCCCCACCTGTCAGGGTCCCCACCTGTCAGCTCCCCCACTGTCAGGTCCCCACCTGGTCAGGGTCCCCACCTGTCAGCTCCCCCACCTGCCGCCCCCACCTGTCAGGGTCCCCACCTGTCAGGGTCCCCACCTGTCAGCTCCCCCACCTGTCAGCCCCACCTGTCAGGTCCCACCTATCAGGTCCCCACCTGTCAGGTCCCCCACCTGTCAGCTCCCCCATCTGTCAGCTCCCCTCCACCTGTCAGCCCCCCACCTGTCAGGTCCCACTGTCAGCTCCCCACCTGTCAGCTCCCCCACCTGTCAGGGTCCCCACCTATCAGGTCCCCACCTGTCAGCTCCCCCACCTGTCAGGTCCCCACCTGTCAGTCCCCACCCGTCGGGTCCCCCACCTGTCAGCCCCCCCATCTGTCAGCTCCCCCACCTGTCAGCTCCCCCACCCGTCAGGTCCCCCACCTGTCAGCCCCCACCTGTCAGCTCCCCCACCTGTCGTGTCCCCACCTGTCAGGTCCCCACCTGTCAGGTCCCCACCTGTCAGCTCCCCACCTGTCAGGTCCCCACCTGTCAGCTCCCCCCACCTGTCAGCCCCCACCTGTCAGCTCCCCCACCCGTCAGCTCCCCATCTGTCAGCTCCCCCACCTGTCAGCTCCCCCACCTGTCAGGTCCCCACCTGTCAGCTCCCCCACCTGTCAGGGTCCCCACCTGTCAGGTCCCCACCTGTCAGCTCCCCCACCTGTCAGCTCCCACCTGTCAGCTCCCCACCTGTCAGCTCCCCCACCTGTCAGCTCCCCCATCTGTCAGCTCCCCCACCTGTCAGCTCCCCACCTGTCAGGTCCCCACCTGTCAGCTCCCCACCTGTCAGTCCCCACCTGTCAGCCCCCACCTGTCAGGTCCCCACCTGTCAGCCCCCACCTGTCAGCTCCCCACCTGTCAGGTCCCCACCTGTCAGCTCCCCCACCTGTCAGGTCCCCACCTGTCAGTCCCCACCTGTCAGGTCCCCACCTGTCAGCTCCCCCACCTGTCACTCCCACCTGTCAGGTCCCCACCTGTCTGTGCCCCCACCTGTCAGCCTCCCACCTGTCAGCTCCCCACCTGTCAGCCCCCCACCTGTCAGCTCCCCACCTGTCAGGTCTCCCACCTATAAGGTCCCCCACCTGTCAGGTCTCCCACCCATAAGGTCCCCACCTGCTGGGGTCTCCCCACCCAGGCAAGGTCCCCCCACCTGTCAGGTCTCCCACCTATAAGGTCCCCCACCTGTCAGCTCCCCACCTGTCAGCCCCACCTCTCAGCCCCCACCTGTCAGTCTCCCACCCATAAGGTCCCCACCTGTCAGTCCCCACCTGTCAGCCCCACCTGTCAGGTCCCCACCTGTCAGGTCCCCACCTGCAGTCCCCCACCTGTCAGTCTCCCACCTATAAGGTCCCCACCTGTCAGCTCCCCCACCTGTCAGCTCCCCCACCTGTCAGGTCCCCACCTGTCAGCTCCCCCACCTGTCAGGTCTCCCACCTATAAGGTCCCCCACCTGTCAGGTCTCCCACCTATAAGGTCCCCCACCTGTCAGCTCCCCCACCTGTCAGGTCTCCCACCTATAAGGTCCCCCACCTGTCAGGTCCCCCCACCGTCAGCTCCCCCACCTGTCAGCTCCCACCTGTCAGGTCCCCACCTATAAGGTCCCCCACCTGTCAGCTCCCCCACCTGTCAGGTCTCCCACCTATAAGGTCCCCCACCTGTCAGGTCTCCTGCTTCGCTTCCACTGTCAATTGATATGTATGTTTGTGAGGACAGAGAGAGAGAGAGATGTTGATCAGTGATCGCCAAGCTCCCCTTATTAACCACAAAGATGGTCACACTGATAAAGGATACTTTAT
>NW_027009844.1:0-25000 GCF_036934945.1 Oncorhynchus masou masou
CATACTTGCAGGAAACAAACACACACTTACTGGTGTGCACGTACACAAACAACAACAAGCCACCCTGTCTACCTCTACCTGTCTAACTGTCTACCTGTCTACCTGTCTTCATACTTGCAGGAAACAAACACACACTTACTGGTGTGCACGTACACAAACAACAACAAGCCATCCTGTCTACCTCTACCTGTCTACCTGCCTACCTGTCTACCTGTCTACCTGTCTTCATACTTGCAGGAAACAAACACACACTTACTGGTGTGCACGTACACAAACAACAACAAGCCATCCTGTCTACCTCTACCTGTCTACCTGCCTACCTGTCTACCTGTCTACCTGTCTTCATACTTGCAGGAAACAAACACACACTTACTGGTGTGCACGTACACAAACAACAACAAGCCATCCTGTCTACCTCTACCTGTCTACCTGCCTACCTGTCTACCTGTCTACCTGTCTTCATACTTGCAGGAAACAAACACACACTTACTGGTGTGCACGTACACAAACAACAACAAGCCATCCTGTCTACCTCTACCTGTCTACCTGCCTACCTGTCTACCTGTCTACCTGTCTTCATACTTGCAGGAAACAAACACACACTTACTGGTGTGCACGTACACAAACAACAACAAGCCATCCTGTCTACCTCTACCCGTCTACCTGTCTACCTGTCTACCTGTCTAACTGTCTACCTGTCTACCTGTCTTCATACTTGCAGGAAACAAACACACACTTACTGGTGTGCACGTACACAAACAACAACAAGCCATCCTGTCTACCTCTACCTGTCTACCTGTCTAACTGTCTACCTGCCTACCTGTCTACCTGTCTAACTGTCTACCTGTCTACCTGTCTAACTGTCTACCTGCCTACCTGTCTACCTGTCTACCTGTCTAACTGTCTACCTGCCTACCTGTCTACCTGTCTAACTGTCTACCTGTCTACCTGTCTAACTGTCTACCTGTCTACCTGTCTAACTGTCTACCTGCCTACCTGTCTACCTGTCTAACTGTCTACCTGTCTACCTGTCTTCATACTTGCAGGAAACAAACACACACTTACTGGTGTGCACGTACACAAACAACAACAAGCCATCCTGTCTACCTCTACCCGTCTACCTGTCTACCTGTCTACCTGTCTAACTGTCTACCTGTCTACCTGTCTTCATACTTGCAGGAAACAAACACACACTTACTGGTGTGCACGTACACAAACAACAACAAGCCATCCTGTCTACCTCTACCTGTCTACCTGTCTAACTGTCTACCTGCCTACCTGTCTACCTGTCTAACTGTCTACCTGTCTACCTGTCTTCATACTTGCAGGAAACAAACACACACTTACTGGTGTGCACGTACACAAACAACAACAAGCCATCCTGTCTACCTCTACCTGTCTACCTGTCTACCTGCCTACCTGTCTAACTGTCTACCTGTCTACCTGTCTTCATACTTGCAGGAAACAAACACACACTTACTGGTGTGCACGTACACAAACAACAACAAGCCATCCTGTCTACCTCTACCTGTCTACCTGTCAAACTGTCTACCTGTACCTGTCTACCTGTCTAACTGTCTACCTCTACCTGTCTACCTGTCTACCTGTCAATCTGTGAACCTGTCTACCTGTCTACCTGCCTACCTGTCTACCTGTCTAACTGTCTACCTGTCTACCTGTCTACCTGTCTACCTGTCTAACTGTCTACCTGTCTACCTGTCTAACTGTCTACCTCTACCTGTCTACCTGTCTACCTGTCAATCTGTGAACCTGTCTACCTGTCTACCTGCCTACCTGTCTACCTGTCTAACTGTCTACCTGTCTACCTGTCAATCTGTGAACCTGTCTACCTGCCTACCTGTCTACCTGTCTACCTGTCAATCTGTGAACCTGTCTACCTGCCTACCTGTCTACCTGTCTACCTGTCAATCTGTGAACCTGTCTACCTGCCTACCTGTCTACCTGTCTACCTGTCAATCTGTGAACCTGTCTACCTGTCTACCTGTCTACCTGTCTAACTGTCTACCTGTCTACCTGTCTAACTGTCTACCTGTGCACCTGTCTACCTGCCTACCTGTCTACCTGTCTAACTGTCTAACTGTCTACCTGTCAATCTGTGAACCTGTCTACCTGTCTAACTGTCTACCTGTCTACCTGTCTAACTGTCTACCTGTGCACCTGTCTACCTGCCTACCTGTCTACCTGTCTAACTGTCTAACTGTCTACCTGTCAATCTGTGAACCTGTCTACCTGTCTAACTGTCTACCTGTCTACCTGTCTTCATACTTGCAGGAAACAAACACACACTTACTGGTGTGCACGTACACAAACAACAACAAGCCATCCTGTCTACCTCTACCTGTCTACCTGCCTACCTGTCTACCTGTCAATCTGTCTTCATACTTGCAGGAAACAAACACACACTTACTGGTGTGCACGTACACAAACAACAACAAGCCATCCTGTCTACCTCTACCCGTCTACCTGCCTACCTGTCTACCTGTCTAACTGTCTACCTGTCTACCTGTCTCATACTTGCAGGAAACAAACACACACTTACTGGTGTGCACGTACACAAACAACAACAAGCCATCCTGTCTACCTCTACCTGTCTACCTGTCTAACTGTCTACCTGCCTACCTGTCTACCTGTCTAACTGTCTACCTGTCTACCTGTCTAACTGTCTACCTGTCTACCTGTCTACCTGTCTACCTGTCTAACTGTCTACCTGCCTACCTGTCTACCAGGTCTAACTGTCTACCTGTCTACCTGTCTAACCTGTCTACCTGTCTACCTGTCTAACTGTCTAACTGTCTACCTGTCTACCTGTCTAACTGTCTACCTGTCTACCTGTCTTCATACTTGCAGGAAACAAACACACACTTACTGGTGTGCACGTACACAAACAACAACAAGCCATCCTGTCTACCTCTACCCGTCTACCTGTCTACCTGCCTACCTGTCTAACTGTCTACCTGTCTACCTGTCTTCATACTTGCAGGAAACAAACACACACTTACTGGGTGTGCACGTACACAAAAACAACAAGCCATCCTGTCTACCTCTACCTGTCTACTAACTGTCTAACTGTCTTCATACTACCTGCACGCACACAAACAACAACAAGCCATCCTGTCTACCTGTCTAACTGTCTACCTGTCTACCTGTCTTCATACTTGCAGGAAACAAACACACACTTACTGGTGTGCACTAGACAAACAACAACAAGCCATCCTGTCTACCTCTACCTGTCTAACTGTCTACCTGTCTACCTGTCTAACTGTCTACCTGGTTCACCGTCTTCATACTTGCAGGAAACAAACACACACTTACTGGTGTGCACGTACACAAACAACAACAAGCCATCCTGTCTACCTCTACCTGTCTACCTGTCAAACTGTCTACCTGTAACTGTCTACCTGTCTACCTGTCTTCATACTTACAGGAAACAAACACACACTTACCTGTGCAACACAAACAACCAAGCCATCCTGTCTACCTGCCTACCTGTCTACCTGTCTAACTGTCTACCTGTCTACCTGTCTACCTGTCTACCTGTCTAACTGTCTACCTGTCAACAACAAGTCCATCCTGTCTACCTCTTACCTGTCTACCTGCCTACCTGTCAATCTGTCTACCTGTCTTCATACTTCAGGAAACAAACTGCCTACTGGTACACTGTCTAACTGTCAACCTGTCCATCCTGTCAATCTGTGAACCTGCCTACCTGCCTACCTGTCTACCTGTCTACCTGTCTTCATCTTGTGAAACAAACTACCTGCACTACCTGGTCTACCTGTCTACCTGTCAACAAGTGAACCTGTCTACCTCTACCTGTCTACCTGTCTACCTGTCAATCTGTGAACCTGTCTGTCTACCTGTCTACCTGTCTAACTTGTAGGAAACTGTCTACCTGTCTAACTGTCTACCTGTGCACCAACAACAAGCCATCCTGTCTACCTGTCTAACTGTCTAACTGTCTACCTGTCTAACTGTGAACCTGTCTACCTGTCTAACTGTCTACCTGTCTACCTGTCTAACTGTGCAGGAAACCTGTGCACCTGTCTACCTGCACTACACAAACAACCAAGCTAACTGTCTAACTGTCTACCTGTCAATCTGTGAACCTGTCTACCTGTCTAACTGTCTACCTGTCTACCTGTCTTCATACTTGCAGGAAACAAACACACACTTACTGGTGTACGTACACAAACAACAACAAGCCATCCTGTCTACCTCTACCTGTCTACCTGTCTAACTGTCTACCTGTCAATCTGTCTTCATACTTGCAGGAAACAAACACACACTTACTGGTGTGCACGTACACAAACAACAACAAGCCATCCTGTCTACCTCTACCCGTCTAACTGCCTACCTGTCTACCTGTCTACCTGTCTTCATACTTGCAGGAAACAAACACACACTTACTGGTGTGCACGCACAAAAACAACAAGCCATCCTGTCTACCTCTACCCGTCTACCTGCCTACCTGTCTACCTGTCAATCTGTCTTCATACTTGCAGGAAACAAACACACACTTACTGGTGTGCACGTACACAAACAACAACAAGCCATCCTGTCTACCTCTACCTGTCTACCTGTCTACCTGCCTACCTGTCTAACTGTCTACCTGTCTACCTGTCTTCATACTTGCAGGAAACAAACACACACTTACTGGTGTGCACGTACACACAAACAACAACAAGCCATCCTGTCTACCTCTACCTCTACCTGTCTACCTGTCTACCTGTCTAACTGTCTACCTGTCTACTAACTGTCTACCTGTCTTCATACTTGCAGGAAAACAAACACACACTTACTGGTGTGCACGAACACAAACAACAACAAGCCATCCTGTCTACCTCTACCTGTCTACCTGTCTACCTGCCTACCTGTCTAACTGTCTACCTGTCTACCTGTCTTCATACTTGCAGGAAACAAACACACACTTACTGGGTGTGCACGTACACAAACAACAACAAGCCATCCTGTCTTACCTGTCTACCTGTCTAACTGTCTACCTGTCTACCTGTCTTCATACTTGCAGGAAACAAACACACACTTACTGGTGTGCACGTACACAAACAACAACAAGCCATCCTGTCTACCCATCCTGTCTACCTGTCTACCTGTCTAACTGTCTACCTGTCTACCTGTCTTCATACTTGCAGGAAACAAACACACACTTACTGGTGTGCACGCATACAAACAACAACAAGCCATCCTGTCTACCTCTACCTGTCTAACTGTCTACCTGTCTACCTGTCTAACTGTCTACCTGTCTACCTGTCTTCATACTGCAGGAAACAAAACACACACTTACTGGTGTGCACGTACACAAACAACAACAAGCCATCCTGTCTACTCCTTACCTGTCTACCTGTCTACCTGCCTCTGTCTAACTGTCTACCTGTCTACCTGTCTTCATACTTGCAGGAAACAAACACACACTTACTGGTGTGCACGTACACAAACAACAACAAGCCATCCTGTCTACCTGTCTACCTGTCTAACTGTCTACCTGTCTACCTGTCTTCATACTTGCAGGAAACAAACACACACTTACTGGTGTGCACGTACACAAACAACAACAAGCCATCCTGTCTACCTCTACCCGTCTACCTGCCTACCTGTCTACCTGTCTACCTGTCTTCATACTTGCAGGAAACAAACACACACTTACTGGTGTGCACGTACACAAACAACAACAAGCCATCCTGTCTACCTCTACCTGTCTACCTGTCTACCTGCCTACCTGTCTACCTGTCTTCATACTTGCAGGAAACAAACACACACTTACTGGTGTGCACGTACAAACAACAACAAGCCATCCTGCCCACTCTACCCGTCTACCTGTCTACCTGTCTACCTGTCTAACTGTCTACCTGTCTACCTGTCTTCATACTTGCAGGAAAACAAACACACACTTACTGGTGTGCACGTACACAAACAACAAACAAGCCATCCTGTCTACCTCTAACCTGTCTACCTGTCTACCTGTCTACCTGTCTTCATACTTACTTACTGGTGTGCACGTACACAAACAACAACAAGCCATCCTGTCTACCTGTCTACCTGCCTACCTGTCTACCTGTCTTCATACTTGCAGGAAACAAACACACACTTACTGGTGTGCACGTACACAAACAACAACAAGCCATCCTGTCTACCTCTACCCGTCTACCTGTCTACCTGTCTACCTGTCTAACTGTCTACCTGTCTACCTGTCTTCATACTTGCAGGAAACAAACACACACTTACTGGTGTGCACGTACACAACAACAACAAGCCATCCTGTCACCTCTACCTGTCTACCTGTCTACCTGTCTACCTGTCTAACTGTCTACCTGTCTACCTGTCTAACTGTCTACCTGTCTACCTGTCTTCATACTTGCAGGAAACAAACACACACTTACTGGTGTGCACGTACACAAACAACAACAAGCCATCCTGTCTACCTCTACCTGTCTACCTGTCTACCTGCCTACCTGTCTAACTGTCTACCTGTCTACCTGTCTTCATACTTGCAGGAAACAAAACACACTTACTGGTGTGCACGTACACAAACAACAACAAGCCATCCTGTCTACCTCTACCTGTCTAACTGTCTACCTGTCTACCTGTCTTCATACTTGCAGGAAACAAACACACACTTACTGGTGTGCACGTACACAAAAACAACAAGCCATCCTGTCTACCTCTACCTGTCTAACTGTCTACCTGTCTACCTGTCTAACTGTCTACCTGTCTACCTGTCTTCATACTTGCAGGAAACAAACACACACTTACTGGTGTGCACGTACACAAACAACAACAAGCCATCCTGTCTACCTCTACCTGTCTACCTGTCTACCTGCCTACCTGTCTAACTGTCTACCTGTCTACCTGTCTTCATACTTGCAGGAAACAAACACACACTTACTGGTGTGCACGTACACAAACAACAACAAGCCATCCTGTCTACCTCTACCTGTCTACCTGTCTAACTGTCTACCTGTCTACCTGTCTTCATACTTGCAGGAAACAAACACACACTTACTGGTGTGCACGTACACAAACAACAACAAGCCATCCTGTCTACCTCTACCTGTCTAACTGTCTACCTGTCTACCTGTCTTCATACTTGCAGGAAACAAACACACACTTACTGGTGTGCACGTACACAAACAACAACAAGCCATCCTGTCTACCTCTACCTGTACCTGTCTACCTGTCTAACTGTCTACCTGTCTACCTGTCTTCATACTTGCAGGAAACAAACACACACTTACTGGTGTGCACGTACACAAACAACAACAAGCCATCCTGTCTACCTCTACCTGTCTACCTGCCTACCTGTCTACCTGTCTACCTGTCTTCATACTTGCAGGAAACAAACACACACTTACTGGTGTGCACGTACACAAAAACAACAAGCCATCCTGTCTACCTCTACCTGTCTACCTGCCTACCTGTCTACCTGTCTACCTGTCTTCATACTTGCAGGAAACAAAACACACTTACTGGTGTGCACGTACACAAACAACAACAAGCCATCCTGTCTACCTCTACCTGTCTACCTGCCTACCTGTCTACCTGTCTACCTGTCTTCATACTTGCAGGAAACAAACACACACTTACTGGTGTGCACGTACACAAACAACAACAAGCCATCCTGTCTACCTCTACCTGTCTACCTGCCTACCTGTCTACCTGTCTACCTGTCTTCATACTTGCAGGAAACAAACACACACTTACTGGTGTGCACGTACACAAACAACAACAAGCCATCCTGTCTACCTCTACCCGTCTACCTGTCTACCTGTCTACCTGTCTAACTGTCTACCTGTCTACCTGTCTTCATACTTGCAGGAAACAAACACACACTTACTGGTGTGCACGTACACAAAACAACAACAAGCCATCCTGTCTACCTCTACCTGTCTACCTGTCTAACTGTCTACCCTGCCTACCTGTCTTCTACCTGTCTAACTGTCTACCTGTCTACCACACTAACAACAACCTGCCATCCTGTCTACCTGTCTACCTGTCTAACTGTCTACCTGCCTACCTGTCTACCTGTCTAACTGTCTACCTGTCTACCTGTCTAACTGTCTACCTGTCTACCTGTCTAACTGTCTACCTGCCTACCTGTCTACCTCTACCTGTCTAACTGTCTACCTGTCTACCTGTCTTCATACTTGCAGGAAACAAACACACACTTACTGGTGTGCACGTACACAAACAACAACAAGCCATCCTGTCTACCTCTACCCGTCTACCTGTCTACCTGTCTACCTGTCTAACTGTCTACCTGTCTACCTGTCTTCATACTTGCAGGAAACAAACACACACTTACTGGTGTGCACGTACACAAACAACAACAAGCCATCCTGTCTACCTCTACCTGTCTACCTGTCTAACTGTCTACCTGTCTAACTGTCTACCTGTCTACCTGTCTAACTGTCTACCTGTCTACCTGTCTTCATACTTGCAGGAAACAAACACACACTTACTGGTGTGCACGTACACAAACAACAACAAGCCATCCTGTCTACCTCTACCTGTCTACCTGTCTACCTGCCTACCTGTCTAACTGTCTACCTGTCTACCTGTCTTCATACTTGCAGGAAACAAACACACACTTACTGGTGTGCACGTACACAAACAACAACAAGCCATCCTGTCTACCTCTACCTGTCTACCTGTCTTCATACTTGCAGGAAACAAACACACACTTACTGGTGTGCACGTACACAAACAACAACAAGCCATCCTGTCTACCTGTCTAACTGTCTACCTGTCTACCTGTCTACCTGTCTACCTGTCTACCTGTCTTCATACTTGCAGGAAACAAACACACACTTACTGTGCACCACAAACAACAACAAGCCATCCTGTCTACCTCTACCTGTCTACCTGTCTACCTGCCTACCTGTCTAACTGTCTACCTGTCTACCTGTCTTCATACCTGCAGGAAACAAAACACACACTCTACTGTGCACGTACACAAACAACAACAAGCCATCCTGTCATCCTGTCTACCTCTACCTGTCTACCTGTCTCTCATACTTGCAGGAAACAAAACACACTTACTGGTGTGCACGTACACAAACAACAACAAGCCATCCTGTCTACCTGTCTACCTGTCTAACTGTCTACCTGTCTACCTGTCTTCATACTTGCAGGAAACAAACACACACTTACTGGTGTGCACGTACACAAACAACAACCTGTCTACCTCTACCTGTCTACTGTCTACCTGTCTACCTGTCTTCATACTTGCAGGAAACAAACACACTACTGGTGTGCACGTACAAACAACAACTGTCCATCCTGTCTACCTGTCTACCTGTCTACCTGCCTACCTGTCTACCTGTCTACCTGTCTACCTGTCTTCATACTTGCAGGAAACAAACACACACTTACTGGTGTCTACACAAACAACAACAAGCCACCTGTCTACCTCTACCTGTCTACCTGTCTACCTGTCTACCTGTCTACCTCTCTTCTACCTGCTACCTGCCTACCTGTCTACCTGTCTTACTGGTGTGCACGTACACAAACAACAACAAGCCATCCTGTCTACCTCTACCTGTCTACCTGTACCCTACCTGTCTACCTGTCTACCTGTCTTCATACTGTGCAGGAAACAAACACATCCTGTCTACCTCTACCTGGCCCTACCTGTCTACCTGTCTACCTGTCTTACTGGTGTGCAAACAACAACAACAAGCCATCCTGTCTACCTCTACCTGTCTACCTGTCTACCTGTCTACCTGTCTAACTGCTCCACCTGTCTACCTGTCTTCATACTTGCAGGAAACAAACACACACTTACTGGTGTGCACGTACACAAACAACAACAAGCCATCCCTGTCTACCTCTACCTGTCTACCTGTCTGCAGGAAACAAACACACACCTGTGCACGTACACAAACAACAACAAGCCATCCTGTCTAACTGTCTACCTGTCTACCTGTCTTCATACTTGCAGGAAACAAACACACACTTACTGGTGTGCACGTACACAAACAACAACAAGCCATCCCACCTGTCTACCTGTCTACCTGTCTACCTGTCCCTGTCTACCTGCCTACCTGTCTACCTGTCTAACTGTCTACCTGTCTACCTGTCTAACTGTCTACCTGCCTACCTGTCTACCTGTCTACCTGTCTAACTGTCTACCTGCCTACCTGTCTAACTGTCTACCTGTCTACCTGTCTTCATACCAGGAAACAAACACACACTTACCTGCCATACCTGTCAACAACAAACTGTCTACCTGCCTACCTGTCTACCTGTCTACCTGTCTACCTGTCAACCTGTCTTCATACTTTGCAGGAAAACAAACACACACTTACTGGTGTGCACGTACACAAACAACAACAAGCCATCCTGTCTACCTCTACCCGTCTACCTGTCTACCTGTCTACCTGTCTAACTGTCTACCTGTCTACCTGCCATCTGTCATACTTGCAGGAAACAAACACACACACTTACTGGTGTGCACGTACACAAACAACAACAAGCCATCCTGTCTACCTCTACCTGTCTACCTGTCTAACCTGTCTACCTGTCTTACTGCCTACAACTGTCTACCTGTCTAACTGTCTACCTGTCTACCTGTCTTCATACTTGCAGGAAACAAACACACACTTACTGGTGTGCACGTACACAAACAACAACAAGCCATCCTGTCTACCTCTACCTGTCTACCTGTCTACTCTGCCTACCTGTCTAACTGTCTACCTGTCTACCTGTCTTCATACTTGCAGGAAACAAACACACACTTACTGGTGTGCACGTACACAAACAACAACAAGCCATCCTGTCTACACTCTACCTGTCTACCTGTCCTGTCTACCTGTCTACCTGTCTTCATACTTGCAGGAAACAAACACACACTTACTGGTGTGCACGTACACAAACAACAACAAGCCATCCTGTCTACCTCTACCTGTCTAACTGTCTACCTGTCTACCTGTCTTCATACTTGCAGGAAACAAAACACACACTTACTGGTGTGCACGTACACAAACAACAACAAGCCATCCTGTCTACCTCTTACCTGTCTACCTGTCTACCTGCCTACCTGTCTAACTGTCTACCTGTCTACCTGTCTTCATACTGCTACCTGTCACCACTTACTGTCTACCTGTCTACCTGCCACCTGTCTAACTGTCTACCTGTCTACCTGTCTTCATACTTGCAGGAAACAAACACACACTTACTGGTGTGCACGTACACAAACAACAACAAGCCATCCTGTCTACCTCTACCTGTCTACCTGTCTGCCTACCTGTCTACCTGTCTACCTGTCTACCTGTCTTCATACTTGCAGGAAACAAACACACACTTACTGGTGTGCACGTACACGTAAACAACAACAAGCCATCCTGTCTACCTCTACCTGTCTACCTGTACCTGTCTAACTGTCTACCTGTCTACCTGTCTTCATACTTGCAGGAAACAAACACACACTTACTGGTGTGCACGCACATAAACAACAACAAGCCATCCTGTCTACCTCTACCTGTCTACCTGTCTACCTGCCTACCTGTCTAACTGTCTACCTGTCTACCTGTCTTCATACTTGCAGGAAACAAACACACACTTACTGGTGCACGTACACAAACAACAACAAGCCATCCTGTCTACCTCTACCTGTCTACCTGTCTAACTGTCTACCTGTCTACCTGTCTTCATACTTGCAGGAAACAAACACACACTTACTGGTGTGCACGTACACAAACAACAACAAGCCATCCTGTCTACCTCTACCTGTCTACTGTCTACCTGTCTACCTGTCTAACTGTCTACCTGTCTACCTGTCTTCATACTTGCAGGAAACAAACACACACTTACTGGTGTGCACGTACACAAACAACAACAAGCCATCCTGTCTACCTCTACCTGTCTACCTGTCTACCTCTACTAACTGTCTACCTGTCTACCTGTCTTCATACTTCTTACTGGTGTGCACGTACACAAACAACAACAAGCCATCCTGTCTACCTCTACCTGTCTACCTGTCTAACTGTCTACCTGTCTACCTGTCTTCATACTTGCAGGAAACAAACACACACTTACTGGTGTGCACGTACACAAACAACAACAAGCCATCCTGTCTACCTCTACCTGTCTAACTGTCTACCTGTCTACCTGGTTCATACTGCAGGAAACAAACACACACTTACTGGTGTGCACGTACACAAACAACAACAAGCCACCCTGTCTACCTGTCTAACTGTCTACCTGTCTACCTGTCTTCATACTTGCAGGAAACAAACACACACTTACTGGTGTGCATTACACAAACAACAACAAGCCATCCTGTCTACCTCTACCTGTCTACCTGCCTACCTGTCTACCTGTCTACCTGTCTTCATACTTGCAGGAAACAAACACACACTTACTGGTGTGCACGTACACAAACAACAACAAGCCATCCTGTCTACCTCTACCTGTCTACCTGTCTAACTGTCTACCTGTCTACCTGTCTTCATACTTGCAGGAAACAAACACACACTTACTGGTGTGCACGTACACAAACAACAACAAGCCATCCTGTCTACCTCTACCTGTCTACCTGTCTAACTGTCTACCTGCCTACCTGTCTACCTGTCTAACTGTCTACCTGTCTACCTGTCTAACTGTCTACCTGCCTACCTGTCTACCTGTCTACCTGTCTAACTGTCTACCTGCCTACCTGTCTACCTGTCTAACTGTCTACCTGTTCACCTGTCTAACTGTCTACCTGTCTACCTGTCTACCTGTCTACCTGCCTACCTGTCTACCTGTCTACCTGTCTACCTGTCTACCTGTCTTCATACTTGCAGGAAACAAACACACACTTACTGGTGTGCACGTACACAAACAACAACAAGCCATCCTGTCTGGCTCTACCTGTCTACCTGTCTACCTGTCTACCTGTCTTCATACTTGCAGGAAACAAACACACACTTACTGGTGTGCACGTACACAAACAACAACAAGCCATCCTGTCTACCTCTACCTGTCTACCTGTCTAACTGTCTACCTGCCTACCTGTCTACCTGTCTAACTGTCTACCTGTCTACCTGTCTTCATACTTGCAGGAAACAAACACACACTTACTGGTGTGCACGTACACAAACAACAACAAGCCATCCTGTCTACCTCTACCTGTCTACCTGTCTACCTGCCTACCTGTCTAACTGTCTACCTGTCTACCTGTCTTCATACTTGCAGGAAACAAACACACACTTACTGGTGTGCACGTACACAAACAACAACAAGCCATCCTGTCTACCTCTACCTGTCTACCTGTCTTCATACTTGCAGGAAACAAACACACACTTACTGGTGTGCACGTACACAAACAACAACAAGCCATCCTGTCTACCTCTACCTGTCTAACTGTCTACCTGTCTACCTGTCTTCATACTTGCAGGAAACAAACACACACTTACTGGTGTGCACGCACAAACAACAACAAGCCATCCTGTCTACCTCTACCTGTCTACCTGTCTACCTGCCTACCTGTCTAACTGTCTACCTGTCTACCTGTCTTCATACTTGCAGGAAACAAACACACACTTACTGGTGTGCACGTACACAAACAACAACAAGCCATCCTGTCTACCTCTACCTGTCTAACTGTCTACCTGTCTACCTGTCTACCTGTCTTCATACTTGCAGGAAACAAACACACACTTACTGGTGTGCACGACACAAAAACAACAACAAGCCATCCTGTCTACCTCTACCTGTCTACCTGTCTACCTGCCTACCTGTCTACCTGTCTACCTGTCTACCTGTCTTCATACTGCAGGAAACAAACACACACTTACTGCGTGCACGTACACAAACAACAACAAGCCATCCTGTCTACCTCTACCTGTCTACCTGTCTTCATACTTGCAGGAAACAAACACACACTTTACTGGTGTGCACGTACACAAACAACAACAAGCCATCCTGTCTACCTCTTACCTGTCTACCTGTCTACCTGTCTACCTGTCTACCTGTCTACCCGTCTTACTGGTGTGCACGTACACAAACAACAACAAGCCATCCTGTCTACCTCTACCTGTCTACCTGTCTACCTGTCTACCTGTCTACCTGTCTACCTGTCTTACTGGTGTGCAAGTACACAAACAACAACAAGCCATCCTGTCTACCTCTACCTGTCTAACTGTCTACCTGTCTACCTGTCTACCTGTCTACCTGTCTACCTGTCTTACTGGTGTGCACGTACACAAACAACAACAAGCCATCCTGTCTACCTCTACCTGTCTACCTGTCTACCTGTCTACCTGTCTACCTGTCTACCTGTCTACCTGTCTACCTGTCTACCTGTCTTCATACTTGCAGGAAACAAACACACACTTACTGGTGTGCACGTACACAAACAACAACAAGCCATCCTGTCTACCTCTACCTGTCTACCTGTCTACCTGTCTTCATACTTGCAGGAAACAAACACACTTACTGGTGCACGTACCACAAACAATAACAAGCCATCCTGTCTACCTCTACCTGTCTACCTGTCTACCTGTCTTCATACTTGCAGGAAAACAAACACACACTTACTGGTGTGCACGTACACAAACAACAACAAGCCATCCTGTCTACCTCTACCTGTCTACCTGTCTACCTGTCTACCTGTCTACCTGTCTACCTGCCTACCTGTCTAACTGTCTACCTGTCTACCTGTCTACCTGTCTACCTGTCTACCTGTGTACCTGTCTACCTGTCTAACTGTCTACCCTGCCTACCTGTCTAACTGTCTACCTGTCTACCTGTCTTCATACTTGCAGGAAACAAACACACACTTACTGGTGTGCACGTACACAAACAACAACAAGCCATCCTGTCTACCTCTACCTGTCTACCTGTCTACCTGTCTACCTGTCTACCTGTCTTCATACTTGCAGGAAACAAACACACACTTACTGGTGTGCACGTACACAAACAACACAAGCCATCCTGTCTACCTCTACCTGTCTACCTGTCTACCTGTCTACCTGTCTACCTGTCTACCTGTCTTACTGGTGTGCACGTACACAAACAACAACAAGCCATCCTGTCTACCTCTACCTGTCTACCTGTCTACCTCTACCTGTCTACCTGTCTACCTGTCTACCTGTCTTACTGGTGTGCACGTACACAAACAACAACAAGCCATCCTGTCTACCTCTACCTGTCTACCTGTCTACCTGTCTACCTGTCTACCTGTCTACCTGTCTTACTGGTGTGCACGTACACAAACAACAACAAGCCATCCTGTCTACCTCTACCTGTCTAACTGTCTACCTGTCTACCTGTCTACCTGTCTACCTGTCTACCTGTCTACCTGTCTTACTGGTGTGCACGTACACAAACAACAACAAGCCATCCTGTCTACCTCTACCTGTCTACCTGTCTACCTGTCTACCTGTCTACCTGTCTAACTGTCTACCTGTCTACCTGTCTTCATACTTGCAGGAAACAAACACACACTTACTGTGTGCACGTACACAAACAACAACAAGCCATCCTGTCTACCTCTACCTGTCTACCTGTCTACCTGTCTTCATACTTGCAGGAAACAAACACACACTTACTGGTGTGCACGTACACAAACAACAACAAGCCATCCTGTCTACCTCTACCTGTCTACCTGTCTACCTGTCTTCATACTTGCAGGAAACAAACACACACTTACTGGTGTGCACGTACACAAACAACAACAAGCCATCCTGTCTACCTCTACCTGTCTACCTGTCTACCTGTCTACCTGTCTACCTGCCTACCTGTCTACCTGTCTAACTGTCTACCTGTCTACCTGTCTACCTGTCTACCTGTCTACCTGCCTACCTGTCTAACTGTCTACCTGTCTACCTGTCTTCATACTTGCAGGAAACAAACACACACTTACTGGTGTGCACGTACACAAACAACAACAAGCCATCCTGTCTACCTCTACCTGTCTACCTGTCTACCTGTCTACCTGTCTACCTGTCTACCTGTCTTCATACTTGCAGGAAACAAACACACACTTACTGGTGTGCACGTACACAAACAACAACAAGCCATCCTGTCTACCTCTACCTGTCTACCTGTCTACCTGTCTACCTGCCTACCTGTCTACCTGTCTTCCTGTCTGGCTCAGGAAAGAAGATTTCTGATTACCACTGGTACTTTCCAACTGTCAGTGAAACAAAGCAGTGAATGATGTCAACTCTTAACCGTCTTCCATCTTGGGCGTGTTTCTACCTCTCAACCTATTGACCAGGCTCTCCACAGGGACCGGACCTCTCGTTGTTGCTCAGCTTGTTCAACCAATGGCTGCTAAGGCTGCGACACACTCTACACAAACAGAGGCACTCTGCTGAAGGACGAGCTCATGATAACGTCCGGAACGGAGCGAATGGAATGGCATCAAACACCTGGAAACCATGGAAATCACGTATTAGATCCCATTCCACTGATTCCGCCTCCAGTCATTACTACGAGCCCGTCTCTTGAGGCCAGAGAATGGTCATTTCCTCATCCATGACACAGGTTTGAGGAAGTAGAGGGAAGCCCGTCTAGACTTTTAAAATATACATACATTTACTGTCTTGTTCCGACTTTTATTGAACTGATAGAGAGAGGATGACAGTAAACGAGAGAGAGGATGACAGTAAAAGAGAGAGAGTGGATGACAGTAAAAGAGAGAGAGGATGACAGTAAAAGAGAGAGAGAGGATGACAGTAAAAGAGAGAGAGAGGATGACAGTAAAAGAGAGAGAGAGGATGACAGTAAATGAGAGAGGGGATGACAGTAAACGAGAGAGAGAGAGAGAGAGAGAGAGAGGATGACAGTAAAAGAGAGAGAGAGGATGACAGTAAAAGAGAGAGAGAGGATGACAGTAAAAGAGAGAGGATGACAGTAAAAGAGAGAGAGAGGATGACAGTAAATGAGAGAGGGGATGACAGTAAACGAGAGAGAGAGAGAGAGAGAGGATGACAGTAAAAGAGAGAGAGAGGATGACAGTAAAAGAGAGAGGATGACAGTAAAAGAGAGAGAGAGGATGACAGTAAATGAGAGAGAGGATGACAGTAAACGAGAGAGAGGATAACAGTAGAGAGAGGATGACAGTAAACGAGAGAGGGGATGACAGTAAAAGAGAGAGAGGATGACAGTAAAAGAGAGAGAGGATGACAGTAAGAGAGAAAGAGAGGATGACAGTAAGAGAGAGAGAGAGAGAGAGAGAGAGAGAGAGAGAGAGAGAGAGAGGACAGACAGTAAAAGAGAGAGGGGATGACAGTAAAAGAGAGAGAGTGATGACAGTAAAAGAGAGAGAGAGGGATGACAGTAAAAGAGAGAGAGAGAGAGAGAGGATGACAGTAAAAAGAGAGAGAGAGGATGACAGTAAAAGAGAGAGGATGACAGTAAACGAGAGAGGGGATGACAGTAAACGAGAGAGAGAGAGAGAGAGATGACAGTGAGAGAGAGAGGGATGACAGTAAATGAGAGAGAGGATGACAGTAAGAGAGCGAGAGAGAGAGGATGACAGTAAGAGAGAGAGAGAGAGAGAGGATGACAGTAAGAGAGAGAGGATGACAGTAAAAGAGAGAGGATGACAGTAAACGAGAGAGAGGATGACAGTAGAGAGAGGATGACAGTAAACGAGGAGAGGGGGATGACAGTAGAGAGAATGACAGTAAAAGAGAGAGAGAGAGGTCATGTCAAAGGGTCAACTAGGTCAGATTCTAAAATAACAGCGTAGACATGTGCCGAACGCTGCAGCATTACACTACACTGGTCCTTCTATTCCTGAAAGATCACAGAGACACAAACCAACCCATTTCAGACACAGGCCACGTGAAGGGCGATATGGTGCCCAGTTGATCATTTATGTGGTTAGCCTGCCCTCTAGTGGTGTCACGTTGTGCTACAAGTAGCTGACAGGTTTCACGGTCTGAAAAATTTCACAGTGAATGCTCCTCTTGGACACATATAGTATCTCTGACATAAAGTACATGTATTAATGCCTTCCAAATGGTACCCTATTCCCTGTGTAGTGCACTACTTTAAATGGTACCTTATTCCCTCAGTAGTGCACTACTTTAAATGGTACACTATTCTCTGTGTAGTGCACTACTTTAAATGGTACCCCTATTCCCTATATAGTACTACTTTAAATGGTACCCATTGCCTATATAGTGCACTACTTAAATGGTACCTATTCCCTATATAGTACCACTTTAAATGGCAATCTATTCTTATAGTGCATTACGTTAAATGGTACCCATTCCCTATATATAGTGCACTACTTTAAATGGTACCCTATTCCCTATAGAGTGCATTACTTTAAATGGTACCCTATTCCCTTATATATAGTACTACTTTAAATGGTACCTTATTCCCCTATATAGTGCACTACTTTAAATGGTACCTTATTCCCTATATAGTGCACTACTTTAAATGGTACACTATTCCCTGTATAGTGCACTACTTAAATGGTACCCTATTCCCTGTATAGTGCACTACTTAAATGGCAATCTCATTCTCGCATAGTGCACTACTTTAAATGGTACCTTATTCCCTATATAGTGCACTACTTTAAATGGTACACTATTCCCTATATAGTGCACTACTTTAAATGGTACCCTTATTCCCCTATATAGTTCACTACTTTAAATGGTAATCCTTATTCCCTATATAGTTCACTAACAGAGAACATCCCTGGTCATCCCTTTACTGTCTCTGATCTGATATTCACTAAACAGAGAACATCCCTGGTCATCCCTACTTACCTTCCTGATCTGAGGACTCACTAAACAGAGAACATCCCTGGTCATCCCTACTGTCTCTGATCTGGAGGACTCACTGAACAGAGAACATCCCTGGGCATCCCTACTGCTTCTGATCTGGAGGACTCACTAAACAGAGAACATCCCTCTAGCCTCTGATCTGGAGGACTCACTAAACAGAGAACATCCCTGGTCAACCTTACTGTCTCTGATCTGGAGGACTCACTAAACAGAGAACATCCCTGGTCATCCCTACTGCCTCTGATCTGGAGGACTCACTAAACAGAGAACATCCCTGGTCATCCCTACTGCCTCTGATCTGGAGGACTCACTGAACAGAGAACATCCCTGGGCATCCCTACTGCTTCTGATCTGGAGGACTCACTAAACAGAGAACATCCCTTCTAGCCTCTGATCTGATGGTCAACAGAGAACATCCCTGGTCAACCCTACTGTCTCTGATCACCATAATCACCAAACAGAACATCCCTGGTCAACCCACTGTCTCTGGATCTGAGGACTCATTTCTAAACAGAGAACATCCCTGGTCAACCCTACCGTTCCCTGATCTGGAGGACTCACTAAACAGATAGAATATCCCCTGGTCTTGCCTACTGCCTCTGATCCAATAACAGAGAACATCCCTGGTCATCCCCACTGGCTCCTGACCTGGAAGACTCATCAAACAGAGAACATCCCTTGGTCAGCCTTAATGCCTCTGATCTGGAGGACTCACCAAACAGAGAATAGCCCTGGTCATCCCTAATGCCTTCATCTGGAGGACTCACTAAACAGAGAACATCCCTGGTCATCCCTACTGCCTCTGATCTGGAGGACTCACTAAACAGAGAACATCCCTGGTCATCCCTACTGCCTCTGATCTGGAAGACTCACTAAACAGAGAACATCCCTACTGCCTCTCATCTGGAGGACTCACTAAACAGAGAACATCCCTGGTCATCCCTACTGCCTCTGATCTGGAGGACTCACTAAACAGAGAACATCCCTGGTCATCCCTACTGTCTCTGATCTGGAGGACTCACTAAACAGAGAACATCCCTGGTCATCCCTACTGTCTCTGATCTGGAGGACTCACTAAACAGAGAACATCCCTGGTCATCCCTACTGTCTCTGATCTGGAGGACTCACTAAACAGAGAACATCCCTGGTCATCCCTACTGCCTCTGATCTGGAGGACTCACTAAACAGAGAACATTCCTGGTCATCCCTACTGCCTCTGATCTGGAAGACTCACTAAACAGAGAACATCCCTGGTCACCCCTACTGTCTCTGATCTGGAGGACTCACTAAACAGAGAACATCCCTGGTCATCCCTACTGCTTCTGATCTGGAGGACTCACTAAACAGAGAACAAACTAGAACATGGTGCCGTCTGATTTGCTTAATATAAATTTATGTGCTTTTGTTACTGAAAACCAAAATACTTTTAGACTTTTACTCAAGTAGTATTTTACTCGGTCACTTTCATTTTTACTTGAGTCATTGTCTATTAAGGGATCTTTAGTGTTTACTCAAGTAAGACAATTGGGTACTTTTTCCTCCACTGCTCTTAACATGTCTCAGTCTCCGTCCACAACAGTCCCTGATGGAGCTCACATCTTTTTGAGGTGATTTTATAGACTCCTCATCCCTCCTCTATACAACAGTCCCTGATGGAGCTCACATCTTTTTGAGGTGATTTTATAGACTCCTCTCCCTCCTCTATACAACAGGCCCTGATGGAGCTCACATCTTTTTGAGGTGATTTTATAGACTCCTCTCCCTCCTCTATACAGCAGGCCCTGATGGAGCTCACATCTTTTTGAGGTGATTTTATAGACTCCTCTCCCTCCTCTATACAACAGGCCCTGATGGAGCTCACATCTTTTTGAGGTGATTTTATAGACTCCTCATCCCTCCTCTATTCAACAGGCCCTGATGGAGCTCACATCTTTTTGAGGTGATTTTATAGACTCCTCATCCCTCCTCTATTCAACAGGCCCTGATGGAGCTCACATCTTTTTGAGGTGATTTTATAGACTCCTCTCCCTCCTCTATACAACAGGCCCTGATGGAGCTCACATCTTTTTGAGGTGATTTTAATGCCTTCTCCCCAGGCTGACTAGACTCCTCTCCCTCCTCTATACAACAGGCCGTATCCCTTGTTCTCTCTATGTCACGTGAGACGGTTGCTTTGTCACAGAGTGTGGCGGGCTAACAGGCATTGTGACAGATCTTTACTTTTACTCAGGTATGACAATTGGGTACTTTTTCCATCACTGACCATTTGGGTGAAAATGCATTGCAGCATGTCAACTGATTATGCTAGCCTGGGTACCAGTCTGTTTGTGCCCAGGACAAGGAGTGGCATGAAGGCACAAACAGACTGGTACCCGGGCTATGATAATGCACGAAGAACAGACAACACACCATAGTGGCATCATGATTTATTTCTCAAACAACATATAGATGCTACTTTAACTTTACACAAAATACAAGCACATTTTAGCTTAGAATATTTACATTAAAAAAAAAAACATAACATTCCATGGGGCTTGACCATGGGGCTTGACCATGGGGCTTGACCATGGGGTTTGACCATGGGGCTTGACCATGGGGTTTGACCATGGGGCTTGACCATGGGGCTTGACCATGGGGTTTGACCATGGGGTTTGACCATGGGGTTTGACCATGGGGCTTGACCATGGGGCTTGACCATGGGGTTTGACCATGGGGCTTGACCATGGGGCTTGACCATGGGGCTTGACCATGGGGTTTGACCATGGGGCTTGACCATGGGGCTTGACCATGGGGTTTGACCATGGGGTTTGACCATGGGGCTTGACCATGGGGCTTGACCATGGGGCTTGACCATGGGGCTTGACCATGGGGCTTGACCATGGGGCTTGACCATGGGGCTTGACCATGGGGTTTGACCATGGGGCTTGACCATGGGGCTTGACCATGGGGCTTGACCATGGGGTTTGACCATGGGGTTTGACCATGGGGCTTGACCATGGGGCTTGACCATGGGGCTTGACCATGGGGCTTGACCATGGGGCTTGACCATGGGGCTTGACCATGGGGCTTGACCATGCAAAACAATAAATAATGTTCCTGAAAATGCTTTGCATGGCACTTAAAAAAAAACAGCTATTCAGTGAAATAAACTCGGTTGAAATCAGTTGGCGTTGGTCTTCCGTGGTCTACGATCTGCACATCTGTCTCAGACCGACGCCAGGAGACACATTCAGAACTGACTTGGGGTCAGAGTGTTAGTAGTAGGTGTATTCAGGGGGCATTTTTTATACAATATCCACACCTTTTTCTTCCAAGAGGAAAAAAAGAAAAAAGAGCATCATTCCTACTTTAGCAATTTGTTGTCAAGGATTCGTTGGCAGAAAAATATAAAGTTGCGATTTGAGTGAAAAGCTTGGATATTCTACAGCAGGAGAACTCACGCCATCTTAGAGGACGGAGGTACAGTCCAGCACGGGAGTCTGCTGAGAGGAGAACAGTAAGAAGAGTCATGACAGAGCAGATGGAATGACGTCAAACATCTGGAAACCATGGAAACCATGTGTTTGATTCCATTCCGTTCATTCCGCTCCAGTTATTACCGCAAGCTCGTTCTCCCCAATTAAAGTGCCACCAACCAATCTCCTGTGCTGTACAGGTACGACCTCTGACCTCTGATAGTGTACGGGTTTGACCTGGGCCCCGTATTCAGGTCCCCCCCACGTCTATGTCCTCTTATTCATTCTGATCTAAGAGGCTAAACTGACAAAGCAAACTGATCAGCGCTCCTGCTCTTTCATACTCTGAGACTCTTAATGAATATGGGCCCAGACCTCTGATACTGTACAGGTACGACCTCTGACCTCTGATACTGTACAGGTGAGACCTCTAACAGGGTTGGTTGATCTCAGACTCCTTGGTGGGGCTCTTGTCAGTCTGACACTCAGGACAGAAACATCTGGTAAACATCAACATAGTTGTTTGTCACATTCTTCTCCGCCTCCCTCCCCCGGGGTGTGGGGGGGGGCAGTGAGCAGACAGACGTGATACTCTGGGTCAAGCCCTGTACCAGCTTCTCCTTCTCTCCTCCTCCCCCCAGCCATCAGTGTTCCTCCTCCTCCCTCCTCCATCCTCTTCCTCTGACCAGCCACCAGTGTTCCTCCTCCTCCTCCTCCTCTCCCCAGCCACCAGTGTTCCTCCTCCTCCCCCCCAGCCATCAGTGTTCCTCCTCCTCCCTCCTCTCCTCTCCCCAGCCACCAGTGTTCCTCCTCCTCCTCCTCCTCCTCTCCCCAGCCACCAGTGTTCCTCCTCCTCCTCCTCCTCCTCCTCCCCCAGCCACCAGTGTCCTCCTCCTCCTCCTCCTCTCCCCAGCCACCAGTGTTCCTCCTCCTCCTCCTCCCCCAGCCACCAGTGTTCCTCCTCCCTCCTCCTCTCCTCCTCTCCCCAGCCACCAGTGTTCCTCCTCCTCCTCCTCCTCTCCCCAGCCACCAGTGTTCCTCCTCCTCCTCCTCCTCCTCTCCCCAGCCACCAGTGTTCCTCCTCCTCCTCCTCCTCCTCTCCCCAGCCACCAGTGTTCCTCCTCCTCCTCCTCTCCCCAGCCACCAGTGTTCCTCCTCCTCCTCCTCTCCCCAGCCACCAGTGTTCCTCCTCCTCCTCCCTCCTCCTCCTCCTCCTCCTCTCCTCCTCCCTCCTCCTCCTCCTCCTCCTCCTCCTCCTCCCCCCAGCCACCAGTGTTCCTCCTCCTCCTCCTCCTCCTCCTCCTCCTCCTCCCCCCAGCCACCAGTGTTCCTCCTCCTCCTCCTCTCCCCAGCCACCAGTGTTCCTCCTCCTCCTCCTCTCCCCAGCCACCAGTGTTCCTCTTCCTCTCCCCAGCCACCAGTGTTCCTCCTCCTCCCTCCTCCCTCCTCTTCCTCTGACCAGCCACCAGTGTTCCTCTCCTCCCTCCTCTTCCTCTGACCAGCCACCAGTGTTCCTCCTCCTCCTCCTCCTCCCCCCAGCCACCAGTGTTCCTCCTCCTCCCCCCTGCCATCAGTGTTCCTCCTCCTCCCTCCTCCCTCCTCTTCCTCTGACCAGCCACCAGTGTTCCTCCTCCTCCCTCCTCCTCCCTCCTAACCTCCTCCTCCTCCCTCCTCCCCCAGCCACCAGTGTATCTCTTCCTCCTCCTCCTCCTCCTCCTCCTACTCTCCCCAGCCACCAGTATATCTCTTCCTCCTCCTCCTCCTCCTCCTCCTCCTCTCCCCAGCCACCAGTGTTCCTCCTCCTCCTCCTCCTCCTCTCCCCCAGCCACCAGTGTTCCTCCTCCTCCTCCACCTCCTCTCCCCAGCCACCAGTGTTCCTCCTCCTCCTCCCTCTCCCCAGCCACCAGTGTTCCTCCTCCTCCTCCTCTCCCCAGCCACCAGTGTTCCTCCTCCTCCTCCCTCCTCCCTCCTCCTCCTCCTCCCTCCTCCCCCCAGCCACCAGTGTTCCTCCTCCTCCTCCTCCTCCCCCTCCTCCTCCTCCTCCTCTCCCCAGCCACCAGTGTTCCTCCTCCTCCTCCTCTCCCCCAGCCACCAGTGTTCCTCCTCCTCCTCCTCTCCCCAGCCACCAGTGTTCCTCTTCCTCTCCCCAGCCACCAGTGTTCCTCCTCCTCCCTCCTCCCTCCTCTTCCTCTGACCAGCCACCAGTGTTCCTCCTCCTCCCTCCTCTTCCTCTGACCAGCCACCAGTGTTCCTCCTCCTCCTCCTGCTACTCCCCCCAGCCACCAGTGTTCCTCCTCCTCCCCCCTGCCATCAGTGTTCCTCCTCCTCCCTCCTCCCTCCTCTTCCTCTGACCAGCCACCAGTGTTCCTCCTCCTCCTCCTCCTCCCTCCTAACCTCCTCCTCCTCCTACTCTCCCCAGCCACCAGTATATCTCTTCCTCCTCCTCCTCCTCCTCCTCCTCCTCTCCCCAGCCACCAGTGTATCTCTTCCTCCTCCCTCCTCCTCCTCCTCTTCCTCCTCCTCCTCTCCCCATCCACCAGGGTTCAGATAATCAGGTGATGAGTTGTGGCTCCCAGACCTGACTGGCCAGCTGGGAGCGACATTGAGTGATGGTTGGAGGGCCAGCCGGAGGCTGACTGTCCAGACACAGACCACTGACCATGTGCTGCAGGGCTGGTCCCTTCGGCTTCCACTTCTATGGTAGGTGAAGCAGAAACAGAGAGGGGGAAGAGGGAGAGAGAGAGAGAGGGGATAAACAGAGGGGGGGAGAGGGAGAGA
>NW_027009844.1:27500-38871 GCF_036934945.1 Oncorhynchus masou masou
CCAGTCCACCTGGCTGTGCTGCTGCTCCAGTTTCAACTGTTCTGCCTGCGGCTATGGAATCCTGACCTGTTCACCGGACGTGCTACCTGTCCCAGACCTGCTGTTTTCAACTCTCTAGAGACAGCAGGAGTGGTAGAGATACTCTTAATGATCGGCTATGAAAAGCCAACTGACATTTACTCCTGAGGTGCTGACCTGTTGCCCCCTCTACAACCACTGTGATTATTATTATTTGACCCTGCTGGTCATTTATGAACATTTGAATATCTTGGCCATGTTCTGTTATAATATCCACCTGGTACAGCCAGAAGAGGACTGGCCACCCCACATAGCCTGGTTCGTCTCTAGGTTTCTTCCTAGGTTCTGGCTTTTCTAGGGAGTTTCTCCTAGCCACTGTGCTTCTACACCTGCATTGCTTGCTGTATGGGGTTTTATGCTGGGTTTCTGTACAGCACTTTGAGACATCAGCTGATGTACGAAGGGCTTTATAAATACATTTGATTTGATGAGAATAGAAGTATCTATTTCTTTGTTAACCACTCAACACAGAATATCCGCATCCCTCAAATCGTTTGGAGAAGATATTGTGGCAGACGGCAGGATGAGTGTGAGAGTGTGAGAGAGTGGGGCATGACTCAGAGCCCGCTGGCTCCACCCCTGAGCCTTATATGGACTTCCTGCCCCAACCAGGCGAGGCTGTGGACCATTAAGACATGGAGTGCTTGGGGAATAAAAGAGGAAGTGGCACAAACAGGGAGAGGACCGAGAGGGAAACGTGTGTTATGGAGCCGTGTGAGAAGAGAGGGGAGGACTGAGAGGGAAACGTGTGTTATGGAGCGGTGAGAAGAGAGGGAGAGGACCGAGAGGGAAACGTGTGTTATGGAGCGGTGAGAAGAGAGGGAGAGGACCAGAGGGAAATGCAGGCAGGATGGTGAGTAGAGGGAGAGGACCGAGAGGGAAACGTGTGTTATGGAGCGTGTGAGAAGAGGGAGAGGACCGAGAGGGAAACGGTGTTATGGAGCGTGGTGGGCATGGAGCGGTGAGAAGAGAGGGGGAGGGACCGAGAGGGAACGGTGTTATGGAGCGTGTGAGAAGAGAGAGAGGACCGAGAGGGAACGGTGTTATGGAGCGGTGGGAGAAGAGAGGGAGAGGGCCGAGAGGGAAACGTGGGTGTTCTGGAGCTGTGAGAAGAGAGGGAGAGGACCGAGAGGGAAACGTGTGTTCTGGAGCGTGTGAGAAGAGGGAGAGAGACAATTATCTGTGTAATTACTTGTGAGCTGGGCTGTCTGATTACCTCCACTGTAAACAAACGGTATGACTGAGGACCCAGTTTTAGGAGAATGGAACGGACAACGAGAACGGATTGTGGTGCTAAGTCCTCCCCACCCCCTTCCCACCGTGTGAAAAATCTCCCTAATAAATTATCCATTTGCATTCTGGTTGTATTCTGTGCGTTTTGGGTTATTGAACTTGGTGATGTGGAGACTGCACACCCTTTGAGCCGACTACAATATATTTTATTCAGCTTTGATCAATTATATTCTTCATACTATAGAATAATATAACATAATGCCACGGAAGCAAATCTTGTCTGTTAAATGGACACAGTCATTTGGCGTAGCCACACCAGGACCCTGACATAATATATTACATGGATTTATTGTGATGGTGTAGGTAGACTATATTACATGGATTTATTGTGATGGTGTAGGTAGACTATATTACATGGATTTATTGTGATGGTGTAGACTATATTACATGGATTTATTGTGATGGCGTAGGTAGACTATATTACATGGATTTATTGTGATGGTGTAGACTATATTACATGGATTTGTTGTGATGGTGTAGACTATATTACATGGATTTATTGTGAAGATGTAGACTATATTACATGGATTTATTGTGATGGTGTAGGTAGACTATATTACATGGATTTATTGTGATGGTGTAGGTAGACTATATTACATGGATTTATTGTGATGATGTAGACTATATTACATGGATTTATTGTGATGGTGTAGACTATATTACATGGATTTGTTGTGATGGTGTAGACTATATTACATGGATTTATTGTGAAGATGTAGACTATATTACATGGATTTGTTGTGATGGTGTAGGTAGACTATATTACATGGATTTATTGTGATGGTGTAGACTATATTACATGGATTTGTTGTGATGGTGTAGGTAGACTATATTACATGGATTTATCATGAAGATGTAGCTATATTACATGGATTTATTGTGATGGTGTAGACTATATTACATGTATTTATTGTGAATATGTAGGCTATATTACATGGATTTATTGGTGATGGTGTAGACTATATTACATGGATTTATTGTGATGGTGTAGGCTATATTACATGGATTTATTGTGATGGTGTAGACTATATTACATGGATTTATTGTGATGGTGTAGACTATATTACATGGATTTATTGTAAAGGTGTAGGTAGACTATATTACATGGATTTATTGTGATGGTGTAGACTATATTACATGGATTTATTGTGATGGTGTAGGCTATATTACATGGATTTATTGTGATGGTGTAGGCTATATTACATGGATTTATTGTGATGGTGTAGACTATATTACATGGATTTATTGTGATGGTGTAGACTATATTACATGGATTTATTGTGATGGTGTAGACTATATTACATGGATTTATTGTGATGGTGTAGACTATATTACATGGATTTATTGTGATGGTGTAGACTATATTACATGGATTTGTTGTGATGGTGTAGGTAGACTATATTACATGGATTTATTGTGATGGTGTAGGTAGACTATATTACATGGATTTGTTGTGATGGTGTAGGTAGACTATATTACATGGATTTATTGTGAAGATGTAGGCTATATTACATGGATTTATTGTGATGGTGTAGACTATATTACATGTATTTATTGTGAATATGTAGGCTATATTACATGGATTTATTGTGATGGTGTAGACTATATTACATGGATTTATTGTGATGGTGTAGGCTATATTACATGGATTTATTGTGATGGTGTAGACTATATTACATGGATTTATTGTGATGGTGTAGACTATATTACATGGATTTATTGTAAAGGTGTAGGTAGACTATATTACATGGATTTATTGTGATGGTGTAGACTATATTACATGGATTTATTGTGATGGTGTAGGCTATATTACATGGATTTATTGTGATGGTGTAGGCTATATTACATGGATTTATTGTGATGGTGTAGACTATATTACATGGATTTATTGTGATGGTGTAGACTATATTACATGGATTTATTGTGATGGTGTAGACTATATTACATGGATTTATTGTGATGGTGTAGACTATATTACATGGATTTATTGTGATGGTGCAGACTATATTACATGGATTTGTTGTGATGGTGTGGTAGACTCGCTATTATATGGATTTATTGTGATGGTGTAGGTAGACTATATTACATGGATTTATTGTGATGGTGCAGGGTAGACGGTCAATATGGATTTATTGATGGTGTAGACTATATTACATGGATTTGTTGTGATGGTGCAGACTATATTACATGGATTTATTGTGAAGATGTAGACTTATTACATGGATTTATTGCATGATTTGGTGTAGGTAGACTATATTACATGGATTTATTGTGATGGTGTAGACTATATTACATGGATTTGTTGTGATGGTGTAGGTAGACTATATTACATGGATTTATTGTGAAGATGTAGACTATATTACATGTATTTATTGTGAATATGTAGGCTATATTACATGGATTTATTGTGATGGTGTAGGCTATATTACATGGATTTATTGTGTTGGTGTAGGCTATATTACATGGATTTATTGTGATGGTGTAGACTATATTACATGGATTTATTGTGATGGTGTAGACTATATTACATGGATTTATTGTGATGGTGTAGACTATATTACATGGATTTAGTTGTGATGGTGTAGACTATATTACATGGATTTATTGTGATGGTGTAGACTATATTACATGGATTTGTTGTGGATGGTGTAGGTAGACCATATTACATGGATTTATTGTGATGGTGTAGAACTATATTACATGGATTTATTGATGGTGTAGATTATATTACATGGATTTATTGTGAAGATGTAGACTATATTACATGTATTTATTGTGAATATGTAGGCTATAATATACATGGATTTATTGTGATGGTGTAGGCTATATTATATGGATTTATTGTGATGGTGTAGATCATATTACATGGATTTATTGTGATGGTGTAGACTATATTACATGGATTTATTGTGATGGTGTAGACTATATTACATGGATTTATTGTGATGGTGTAGACTATATTACATGGATTTATTGTGATGGTGTAGACTATATTACATGGATTTATTGTGATGGTGGGACTATATTACATGGATTTGTTGTGATGGTGTAGGTAGACCATATTACATGGATTTATTGTGATGGTGTAGGCAGACTATATTACGTGGATTTATTGTGATGGTGTAGGTAGACTATATTACATGGATTTATTGTGATGGTGTAGACTATATTACATGGATTTATTGTGATGGTGTAGACTATATTACATGGATTTATGGCCAGAAGGTGTAGACTATATTACATGGATTTATTGTAGGTGTAGACTATATTACATGGATTTATTAGACTTTTATAACGTAGCAAAGTTCTGCATCAGTGGCTTGTAGGCTGTGTGGAATCCAGAAGATGCTAAATGTGTTTATGTTAATTAACAGGTCAGTTACCGCGAGACGGACAGTTGTTTGCTTGACATTCGCGGGACTAATGATGGGAACTGTTGTGACCGCCACATCCCTCTAGTTGAGACCCACGATATTTGACTTGTGTTTATACAGATCATGGCATCTGACCAGAAGGCTTGGAGTTAGAGCTGAGTAATGGGGTCTGGATTACAGTAATCAGAGGATTGAGCTGTTCTCTTTGGAAAGACACAGGAGAAAAGGCCAGAACACTCAGCCCAGCTGCAGACAAAGAGAATGACGCAACCTGGCCCATATCTCACAATAAACACCGCTAGACCGTCCAACATAGCACCCATTGCCTATATGCATAATCTATTTGACCAGAGAGTTTAAGTCTCTGTGATTCATTCTGATGAAGACTGAAACATGATTTCTGATGGAACAGTTATTCTTGGTCTTTGTCGCTTACCTGCCGAATAACATTCCTCAATAAAGTCACGCGATGAGGAGGTCGAAACTCTATCAAACCATCGTTTAAAGCAAGTGCTCCCTCCCAGGGGTCCGTAAGCTCCCATCGCAGTCGAAATTAGATAACTCTACTGGGAACACGAGGAGTGCACTACTTTAGACTAGAGCCCTATGGCACCCTATTCCCTATATAGTTCACTACTTTAGACCAGAACCCTATGGCACCCTATTCCCTATATAGTGCACTACTTTAGACTAGAGCCCTATGGCACCCTATTCCCTATATAGGACACTACTCTAGACTAGAGCCCTATGGCACCCTATTCCCTATATAGTTCACTACTTTAGACCAGAACCCTATGGCACCCTATTCCCTATATAGTGCACTACTTTAGACTAGAGCCCTATGGCACCCTATTCCCTATATATAGGACACTACTTGTGACTAGAGCCCTATGGCACCCTATTCCCTATATAGTGCACTACTTTAGACTAGAGCCCTATGGCACCCTATTCCCTATATAGTGCACTACTTTAGACCAGAGCCCTATGGCACCCTATTCCCTATATAGTTCACTACTTTAGACCAGAACCCTATGGCACCCTATTCCCTATATAGTGCACTACTTTAGGACTAGAGCCTATGGCACCTATTCCCTACATAGTGCACTTACTTTTTTGACTTTTGGCCCAATAGAACGTGGTCAAAGTAAGTGCACTATGTAGGAATAAGATTGTTTGGGAGTCACGATACTGGCTTGGCTATTACTGGAGTGGTTATTAATCACTTGGCAGAGAAAGGATTCGAAGGGTTGTGTTGATGACACATGAACATCAACAGTCTCTGACAGGGCCAAAATACAGATAACTTTTACAAACCAGCCTGAGGTTAGTAAGGAGTTACTTTAGGGAGAGAGGGAGAGAGGGGGAGAGAGGGGGAGAGGGAGAGAGGGGGAGGGGGAGAGGGGAGAGAGGGAGAGAGGAGGAGAGGGGGAGAGGGAGAGAGGGGGGAGAGGGCGAAGAGGGGGAGGAGAGAGGGGAGAGGGGGAGAGAGGGGGAAGGGAGAGGGAGAGAGGGGGAGGGAGGGGGAGAGGGAGAGAGGGAGAGGGGGGGAGGAGAGAGGGGGAGGAGAGAGGGGGAGGGAGAGGGAGGGAGAGAGGGAGAGGGGGAGGGGGAGGGGGAGAGAGGGGGCGAGGGAGAGGGGGAGAGGGGAGAGGGGGAGAGGAAGAGGGGGGAGGGGGGAGGGGGAGAGAGGGGGAGAAGGGAGGGAGGGGGGAGAGGGAGAGAGGAGGGGGGGAGAGGGGAGAAGGGAAGAGGGGGAGAGGGAGGAGGGAGAGGGGGAGAGAGGGGGGCGGAGGGAGAGGGAGAGAGAGGAAGAGGGGAGGGAGAGAGGGAGAGGGGGAGAGGGAGAGGGAGAGAGCGGGAGCGAGGGGGAGAGGGAGAGAGGGGGAGAGGGGGAGAGGGGGAGAGATAGATAGATACCGTACACCACTCGTCCCTGAATCACTAGTTACATATGGTGTAGATACCGTAGATACAAGCTCAACAAAGGGAATCACATTTCTATACAAACTCTAAGGTTTGTGTTATTAATATGGTATAATACTCATATCCATTACCGTGGGGACTAACCTCAGACCAGGGCTATATCCATTCTGTTACTGTGGGGACTAACCTCAGACCAGGGCTATATCCATTCTGTTACTGTATGGACTAACCTCAGACCAGGGCTATATCCATTCTGTTACCGTGGGGACTAACCTCAGACCAGGGCTATATCCATTCTGTTACCGTGGGGACTAACCTCAGACCAGGGCTATATCCATTCTGTTACTGTATGGACTAACCTCAGACCAGGGCTATATCCATTCTGTTACTGTGGGGACTAACCTCAGACCAGGGCTAGATCCATTCTGTTACTGTGGGGACTAACCTCAGACCAGGGCTATATCCATTCTGTTACTGTGGGGACTAACCTCAGACCAGGGCTATATCCATTCTGTTACTGTGGGGACTAACCTCAGACCAGGGCTATATCCATTCTGTTACCGTAGGGACTAACCTCAGACCAGGGCTATATCCATTCTGTTACTGTGGGGACTAACCTCAGACCAGGGCTATATCCATTCTGTTACTGTGGGGACTAACCTCAGACCAGGGCTAGATCCATTCTGTTACTGTGGGGACTAACCTCAGACCAGGGCTATATCCATTCTGTTACTGTGGGGACTAACCTCAGACCAGGGCTATATCCATTCTGTTACTGTGGGGACTAACCTCAGACCAGGGCTATATCCATTCTGTTACTGTGGGGACTAACCTCAGACCAGGGCTATATCCATTCTGTTACTGTGGGGACTAACTCAGACCAGGGCTATATCCATTCTGTTACTGTGGGGACTAACCTCAGACCAGGGCTATATCCATTCTGTTACTGTGGGGACTAACCTCAGACCAGGGCTATATCCATTCTGTTACTGTGGGGACTAACCTCAGACCAGGGCTATATCCATTCTGTTACTGTGGGGACTAACCTCAGACCAGGGCTATATCCATTCTGTTACTGTGGGGACTAACCTCAGACCAGGGCTAGATCCATTCTGTTACTGTGGGGACTAACCTCAGACCAGGGCTATATCCATTCTGTTACTGTGGGACTAACCTCAGACCCAGGGCTATATCCATTCTGTTACTGTGGGGACTAACCTCAGACCAGGGCTAGATCCATTCTGTTACTGTGGGGACTAACCTCAGACCAGGGCTATATCCATTCTGTTACCGTATGGACTAACATCAGACCAGGGCTATATCCATTCTGTTACTGTGGGGACTAACCTCAGACCAGGGCTATATCCATTCTGTTACTGTGGGGACTAACCTCAGACCAGGGCTAGATCCATAACGGCACCCTGTTCCCTATATAGGGCTCTGGTCAAAAGTAGTGCACTATATAGGGAACAGAGGGTGCCATTTTGGGACGTAGACTGAGCTTTGGCCTGGAGAGGCCTTTCATGGCCCAGAGCAGAGCAGCAGTGAATCATGGGAACACCGACTGACTCCCGAGGAACTCTAGAGATGGGACTTCTGGGAGATGAGAGGATAGGCTGGCCCAGTTCCTAACACATGGTTCGGGTTAGAGCTCCGCCACATGCTATAGATCAACAGGGGAGCTGGGCTCACTGCAGCAGGGTGGAGGGATGGAGGGATAGAGGGGTGGAGGGATGGAGGGATAAGGGGGTGGAGGGATGGAGGGATAGAGGGGTGGAGGGATGGAGGGATAGAGGGGTGGAGGGGATAGAGGGGATAGGGAGGGGTGGAGGGATGGAGGGATAGAGGGGGTGGAGGGATGGAGGGTGGAGAGATGGAGGGGTGGAGGGGTGGAGGGGATGGAGGGATAGAGGGGTGGAGGGATGGAGGGGTGGAGAGATGGAGGGGTGGAGAGATGGAGAGATGGAGGGGTGGAGGGATGGAGGGATAGAGGGGTGGAGAGATGGGGGGTGGAGATGGGGGATGGAGGGGTGGAGAGATGGGGGATGGAGGGGTGGAGGGGTGGAGAGATGGAGGGGTGGAGAGATGGGGGGATGGAGGGGGTGGAGAGATGGGGGATGGAGGGGTGGAGGGGTGGAGAGATAAGGGGTGGAGAGAGATGGGGGGATGGGAGGGGTGGAGGGATGGAGGGGTGGAAGATGGGGGGATGGAGGGATGGAGAGATAGAGGGGTGGAGGGATGGAGGGATAGAGGTGGAGGGATGGAGGGATAGAGGGGTGAGTGATAGAGGGATAGGGGGTGGAGGGATGGAGGGATAGAGGGGTGGAGGGATGGAGGGGTGGAGAGATGGAGGGGTGGGAGGGGTGGAGGGATGGAGGGATAGAGGGGTGGGAGGGATGGAGGGGGTGGGAGAGATGGAGGGGTGGTGAGATGGAGAGATGGAGGGGGTGGAGGGATGGAGGATAGAGGGGGTGGAGAGATGGGGGTGGAGAGATGGGGGGATGGAGGGGTAAGTGGAGAGATGGGGGATGGAGGTGAGGGGTGAGGAGATGGAGGGGTGGAGAGATGGGGGATGGAGGTGGAGATGGGGGATGGAGGGGTGGAGGTGAGAGATAGAGGGTGGAGAGATGGGGGATGGAGGGGTGGAGGGATGGAGGTGGGAGAGATGGGGAAGGAGAGTGAGAGAGAGGGTGGAGAGATGGGGGGATGGGAGGGATGAGAGATAGAGGGGAGAGAGAGATGGGGGGATGGAGGGATGGAGAGATAGAGGGGTGGAGAGATGGGGGGGGGTGGAGAGATGTGGGGATGGAGGGTGGTGAGATGGGGGATGGAGGGGTGGAGGGGGAGAGATGGGGTGGAGAGATGGGGGGATGGAGGGGTGGAGAGATGGGGGATGGAGGGGTGGAGGGGTGGAGAGATAGAGGGGGTGGGAGAGATGGGGGATGGAGGGATGGAGAGAGAGGGGTGGAGAGATGGGGGATAGGAGGGGTGGAGAGATGGAGGGGTGGAGAGATGAGAGGGGTAGGGGAGAGATAGAGGGGTGGAGAGATGGGGGGATGGAGGGATGGAGAGAGAGGGATGGAGAGATGGGGGATGGAGGGGTGGAGAGATGGAGGGTGGAGAGATGGGGGATGAAGAGATGGAGGGGTGGAGAGATAGAGGGGTGGATAGATGAGGGGATGGAGGGATGGAGAGATGAGGGGGATGGAGAGGGATGGAGAGGATGGAGGGGTGGAGAGATGGGGGGATGGAGGGATGGAGAGATGGAGAGATAGAGGGGTGGAGAGATGGGGGGATGGAGGGGTGGAGGATAGAGATAGAGGGGTGGAGAGATGGGGGGATGGAGGGGTGGAGAGATGGGAGGGGTGGAGAGATGGGGGGATGGAGAGATGGAGGGGTGGAGAGATGGGGGATGGAGGGGTGGGAGATGGGGGGATGGAGAGATGGAGAGATAGAGGGGTGGAGAGATGGGGATGGATGGGGGATGGAGAGATGGAGAGATGGAGGGGTGGAGAGATGGGGGGATGGAGAGATAGGAGGGGTAGAGAGATGGGGGGATGGAGGGGTGGAGAGATGGAGGGGTGGAGAGATGGGGGGATGGAGAGATGGAGGGTGGAGAGATGGGGGATGGAGGGGTGGAGAGATGGGGGATGGAGAGATAGAGGGGTGGAGAGATGGAGAGATAGAGAGATAGAGGGGTGGAGAGATGGGGAGGACAACACTCACTCAGAGCAACAGTGACTATATTATATGGCAGGTTGTTTTAAACTAACCCTGCCTGCCTGCCTACCTGCCTGCCTGCCTGCCTGCCTGCCTGCCTGCCTGCCTTTCTGTCTGTCTGACTGTCTCACCTGTCGGGGCTCCTTGTTGCTGCAGGGTTCCATCTTGACCTTTGACCCGGCAGTAAAAGCTGTGATGGCGAGACACAGGTCCTGCTGGCGTAGGAGAGGCTCCACCAGCTGCCATCTCTGAGAGAGCGAGAGAGAGAGGCAGAGAGAGAGAGGCAGAGAGAGAGAGGAAGAGAGAGAGAGAAAGGAAAGCTTTGACTATGTACAGACTCAGCGAGCATAGCCTTGCTACATACTTCTGTATGTGTGATGTCTACTGTTAATTTTTATTGTTTATTTCACTTTATATATTATTTACCTTACTTGCTTTGGCAATGTTAACACATGTTACCCATGCCAATAAAGCCCCTTGAATTGAATTGAATTGAATTGAATTGAGAGAGAGAGAGAGAGAGAGAGAGAGAGAGAGAGAGAGAGAGAGAGAGAGAGAGAGAGAGAGAGAGAGAGAGAGAGAGAAAGAAAGAGGCCGAGAGAGAGACAGAGAGAGACAGAGAGAGGCAGGGAGAGGCAGGGAGAGAGAGACAGAGAGAGACAGAGAGACAGAGAGAGGCAGGGAGAGGCAGGGAGAGAGAGACAGAGAGGACAGAGAGGAGGCAGGAGAGGCAGGAGAGGCAGGGAGGGAGAGAGAGAGAGAGAGACAGAGAGAGGCAGGGAGAGTGCAGGGAGAGGCAGGGAGAGAGAGAGAGAGAGAGACAGAGAGAGGCAGGGAGAGGCAGTGAGAGGCAGGGAGAGAGAGACAGAGAGAGACAGAGAGAGACAGAGAGAGGCAGGGGAGAGGCAGGGAGAGAGAGACAGAGAGAGAGAGAGAGAGACAGAGAGAGACAGAGAGAGAGACAGAGAGAGAGAGAGAGAGAG
>NW_027009845.1:0-2500 GCF_036934945.1 Oncorhynchus masou masou
TTATAGGCATCAAACCCTCTCCATCACTGTACAACCACAAAGACCAGGACACAATACAGACTCTTTAGAGCAGAGGCGTAAATGTGTTTTCTCCTTAGCACCTATTCTCCCTCCACAAGTGGTCCCTGATTCCCTCCCTCTCCTCCCCTCCTCTCCTCTGCTCCCCCTTTCTCTCGCCTCTCTCCCCTAATTGAAGTTAAACAGCTGAGAAATGGTCTTCATGCCTCCCCAGATGGTTTTAAATGTAGACATTCTCTCTCACTTAGATTGACACGTCCCCAGGGAGGTGTGTGTGTGTGTGTGTGTCTGTTATGGAAATGATTTCCCCACTCACTCACATCTATTGTGTAAATCAGAGCAGCATGGGGTCCCTGTGGGACAATAACACCAATGTCAATTATCATCATTGTCATCATTACGGAAACTTTATTGTAATGTTTCTCTGTTTCTCTGTATGTTCCCCAATGACTACCAAGGCATAGATGTATCTGAATGAATGGTTTAATGATGGTTACAAATGAATGAACTCTCTTTAACTCTCTTTTCTCTCTTTTTGAAGTCTCTTTAAAGTGACGCTCCAGAAAGTGGTGCTCACGAGCAAAAACGGGACCCTGTTCTTTTGGCATACTTTTATTCTGATTTATTAGATGTTCTGGTCCTGAGGCTTCAGTGTGTTAGTAGAACAGGTTTGTGAACTCAGTCCCAGGACCAGCTGGATGAGGGGACTCTTTTCTTTGCTCAGCTCTTGGCATTGCAGGGCTTGGTAATGATATGAGAGGGGGTCACTGTATTTTAGATCTTTCCAAAACTGAATTGCTCTTTTTTTAGTTTTCATTATTAGTGGATATTGGCCTAACTCTGCCCTGCATGCATAGTTTGTAGTTTTCCTCTGGACATGTAGGAGAATCTGCATGCAGGGTTTCAATGGGGTGTTTGCCCCATTTGATGAAATCTTGTTTTGCAAGTGGACCCCACACCTCACTGCCAAAAAGTGCAATTGGTTCAATGACACATTCAATTAGTTTTAGCCCATTTCAAATTGAATTTGTTTTTTAATGGTGTCTCTCTCTCTCTCTCTCTCTCTCTGTCTCTCTCTGTCTCTCTCTCTCACTTGTATGCCAGGGATTACAGTCTAGGCTCCTCTCCCTTGGCTTCCCTCATTCCTCTCTTCTCGTCCTTCCCTGTCCCTTTTTCTCAACTACCCATCCCTCTCTGCTCTGCTGTGTCTCTGGATTAGTTCAGTCTTAAATCTGGACCTGGAGAGCCATCAGAAATCTTCTCCAGAACCATAGAGAGAGCCCAGACCAGATCAAACTTACTCCTGACCCAGTCCAGACTAGGCCAGCTCTCCCACTGGACCGCTACCATGCCCCAAACACCCCCTCCCTCCCCCACCCTCACCCTATACTGCCCCCTTGTGGCCCCTAGGGCATGTAAACCCTGGCTGTCTTGGTTTGAGAGAGTCCTCCCTACTTCTTTGTGCTGCAGTGCCGATGGCTCTCGAGGGATGAGTGGTTGGTCTGTGAGGAGATAACTGAACGCTATGCAGTTCTGACCCCAGACCAGACACTCCACCCCCTCTTGTCCTCCACCCCCTCTTGTCCTTTCACAGGACCTCATCCACTCACCCTTTATAGTGGTTTCTCTCAGCTCTTCCTGTCCCCACGACACTGTCTGTCACTGTCCTCTCAGCCAAACCAGGGCTAGTTTCTGGGCCCCTGTTGTATGTTCCCATAGAGGAAAGAGGGTCAGGAGGAGAGGAGATGTAGATAGACAGATTCAGACACTGAGACCCAGACAGTTGTGGTGTAGTAGTGGGTGGGTTAGTCTATCTACGCTATCTATAGCCCCATGGGGTCAGAATTGGAGTAAACTCCAAAGCATCTCACTTATTGTACTAATGGCACTCTAACAACACAACTTTAGTGTCTGGTATCTACGTGTTCGCATAAGCCGAATAATGGCCAAAGGAATCCAAGAGTCATTTTCCATACATCCTCTAACCTCTCCATGGAAGCTTCAGCTCAGTGTGAGAACAGGCCTTAGACCGTGTTCATCAACTTGCTTCTCTGGCTACGCTGTAGATGCTGTCTCAGTGTCATTGTGCAAAGTCGATTCCCCAAATCTAAATAACACTCTATTTGCAGCAGTTAATTCAAAACAATTCTCAAATTAACTTCTTTCTCTTCTCCCCTTTCATCTATTCATCTACGTTTATTACAAGTGCCTTAATGTCAGAACAATTCCCTTCTTGTTCCAGGGCCACTATCTCTGCGACTCTTTACTGGTTGTCTAACATTCTAATTCCCCATGTTTCCCCACAGTGACGTCAGCGCTGTTGGTTTGTCAAGCTGTTAATCTGGTTAGATGATGAATATTGGTAACAATGGGAGAGCGGTCTAAAGCGGTCCAGCCAGCCAGGCATCTATCCTGCAGTATACTCTACTCGTTGGTGGTCAGAGGATTTTTTAACTAAAGCTTCTCTCCCTGTTTGATTGTA
>NW_027009845.1:7500-38841 GCF_036934945.1 Oncorhynchus masou masou
AGAGCATCCTGGTGGGCTGTATCACCGCCTGGTACGGCAACTGCTCCGCCCCACAACCGTAAGGCTCTCAGAGGGTAGTGAGGTCTGCACAACGCATCACTGGGGGCAAACTACCTGCCCTCCAGGACACCTACACCACCCGATGTTACAGGAAGGCCATAAAGATCATCAAGGACAACAACCACCCGAGCCACTGCCTGTTCACCCCGCTATCATCCAGAAAGCGATGTAAAATATATCACTAGCCACTTTAAACAATGCTACCTAATATAATGTTTACATACCCTACATTATTCATATCATATGTATACGTATATACTGTACTCTATATCATCTACTGCATCTTTATGTAATACATGTATCACTAGCCACTTTAACTATGCCACTTTGTTTACATACTCATCTCATATGTATATACTGTACTCGATACCATCTACTGTATCTTGCCTATGATGCTCTGTACCATCACTCATTCATATATCCTTATGTACATATTCTTTATCCCCTTACACGTGTGTATAAGACAGTAGTTTTGGAATTGTTAGTTAGATGACTTGTTGGTTATTACTGCATTGTCGGAACTAGAAGCACAAGCATTTCGCTACACTCGCATTAACATCTGCTAACAATGTGTATGTGACAAATACAATTTGATTTGATTTGATTTGATTCTCCGTCCTCTCTCAAATCCTTTCGAAAAAGGTCAAAGGCAATTGAGCCGGTGAGGAGAAAGAGACGTGGATGAAAATGAGCATGTATGAAATTCAAATTAAGTTTACAATGGTGGATCCCTAAACAAATGGGGTTTACAATGGTGGATCCCAAAACAAATTAAGTTTACATGGGTGGATCCCAAAACAAATTAAGTTCACGGGGTAGATCCCAAAACAAATGAAGTTTACAATGGTGGATCCCAAAACAAATGAAGTTTACAAGGGTAGATCCCAAAACAAATGAGGGTTTTACAGGGGTGGATCCCAAAAACAAATGAAGTTTACAGGGTGGATCCCAAAACAAATTAAGTTTACAGGGGTGGATCCCAAAACAAATGAAGTTTACAGGGGTGGATCCCAAAACAAATGAATTTTACAGGTGTGGATCCCAAAACAAATGAAGTTTACAATGGTGGATCCCAAAACAAATAAAGTTTACAGGGTAGATCCCAAAACAAATTAAGTTTACAATGGTGGATCCCAAAACAAATGACCTTTACAGGTACATCCCAAAACAAATTAAGTTTACATGGGTGGATCCCAAAACAAATTAAGTTTACAATGGTGGATCCCCAAAAAATAAGTTTACAATGGTGGATCCCTTAACACATTAAGTTTACAATGGTGGATCCCAAAACAAATGAAGTTTACAGGGGTTGGAACCCAAAACAAATGAAGTTTACAGGGGTGGATCCCAAAACAAATGAAGTTTACAATGTTGGATCCCAAAACAAATTAAGTTTACAATGGTGGATCCCAAAACAAATTAAGTTTACAATGGTAGATCCCAAAACAAATGAAATTTACAGGGGTGGATCCCAAAACAAATTAAGTTTACACTGGTGGATCCCAAAACAAATTAAGTTTACAATGGATCCCAAAACAAATGAAGTTTACAATGGTGGATCCATTAACAAATGAAGTTTACAATGGTGGATCCCAAAACAAATGAAGTTACAGGTTGGAACCCAAAACAAATGAAGTTTACAGGGGTGGATCCCAAAACAAATGAAGTTTACAATGGTGGATCCCAAAACATTAAGTTTACAATGGTGGATCCCAAAACAAATGAAGGTTACAATGGTAGATCCCACACAAATGAAGTTTACAGGGTGGATCCCAAAACAAATAAAGTTTACAATGGTGGATCCCAAAACAAATGAAGTTTACAATGGTGGATCCCAAAACAAATTAAGTTTACAGGGGTGGATCCCAAAACAAATGACATTTACAATGCTGGATCCCAAAACAAATGAAGTTTACGGGGGTAGATCCCAAAACAAATGAAGTTTACGGTGGATCCCAAAACAAATGAAGTTTACAATGGTGATCCCAAAACAATTGAAGTTTACAGGGTAGATCCCAAAACAAATTAAGTTTACAGGGGTGGATCCCAAAACAAATTAAGTTTACAATGGTAGATCCCAAAACAAATGAAATTTACAGGGGTGGATCCCAAACCAAATGAAGTTTACAATGGTGGATCCCAAACAAATGAAGTTTACAATGGTGGATCCCTTAACAAATTAAGTTTACAATGGTGGATCCCAAAACAAATGAAGTTTTACAGGGTTGGAACCCAAAACAAATGAAGTTTACAGGGGGTGGATCCCAAAACAAATGAAGTTTACAATGGTGGATCCCAAAACAAATTAAGTTTACAATGGTGGATCCCAAAACAAATTAAGTTTACAATGGTGGATCCCAAAACAAATGGTTACAATGGTGGATCCCAAAACAAATGAAGTTTACAATGGTAGATCCCAAAACAAATGAAGTTTACAATAGTAGATCCCAAAACAAATGAAGGTGGCTATTGAGGAGGGGAGGAAACTCTTCCTTTTGCCCTACTAACCAATTGACATCTCCTCGACCACTTATCAGTTTCCGGGTCACGGATGAGAGAGGACAGAGGAAGAGTGTGTCTGCATGGATTTTGGCCAAAGAGAAAAGGCCTATGTCCTGCTCTGTGTGTGTTTATGAGTGTGTTAGTGTGTTTCTCACTGTGTGTGTGTGTGTCCATGTGTGCGTTGGCGTACAGTAAATGTGAGTAGGCCCATCCGTAAAGGCGTGATTTCTTTCCCTGCGGCTATCTCCTTGCTCTTGGGTCACTGGGGAATCGCTGGGAGACAGGGACAGAATGGACTCCAGAGATTGCCGTTCCACTGGTGTTTCCCAAACGTGCTTTGCTCAACATGCTCCCTCACTCCAGCCCTCCCAAATTTCCCCATTCGCCACCGTCTCACCCCACACTGTGCCTTGGTAATAGAATCAAAACACCACTTTCTCTCTATGGAACACCACCTTTTCTTTGGGGTGGGTGTGCTCCATCCCTCTTTATGGGGGATGTGGGGGGGTGAAGCGTGGAACCTTTGAATGGAGAGAGATACACAACCCACGCCCCCAACGACTCCCCCCTTTTACTCACCCCCTCATCCTTCTGCCCAAATCCAGATTTACTGAGTTCTCCTCTCCTCTCCTCTCCTCTCCTCTCCTCTCCTCTCCTCTCCTCTCCTCTCCTCTCCTCTCCCTCTCCTCTCCTCTCCTCCTCTCCTCCCTCTCTCTCCTCTCCCTCCTCTCCTCTCCTGTAGTTGTGCCCTCTAATGCCAGTAGCAGCTGTAGTCTGTGTGTATGTGTTTGCATGTGTGTGAACAAGAGAGGGCAGGATGGCAACTAATCTGTCCCAGCTCTAGAGGAGATAAGGCTCATTTAGTGTTTGAAGTTCCCCCTGCGCCCAGCCCCCAGCCCCCTGCGCCCAGCGCCCAGTCCCCAGCCCCCAGCCCCCTGCGCCCAGCCCCCAGCCCCCTGCGCCCGGCCCCCAGCCCCCTGCGCCCAGCCCCCAGCCCCCTGCGCCCGGCCCCCAGCCCCCTGCGCCCGGCCCCCAGCCCCCTGCGCCCAGCGCCCAGTCCCCAGCCCCTGCGCCCAGCCCCCAGCCCCCTGCGCCCGGCCCCCAGCCCCCTGCGCCCGGCCCCCAGCCCCCTGCGCCCAGCCCCCTGCCCCCAGCCCCCTGCGCCCAGCGCCCAGTCCCCAGCCCCCTGCGCCCGGCCCCCAGCCCCCTGCGCCCGGCCCCCAGCCCCCTGCGCCCGGCCCCCAGCCCCCTGCGCCCAGCCCCCAGCCCCCTGCGCCCGGCCCCCAGCCCCCTGCGCCCGGCCCCCAGTCCCCAGCCCCCAGCGCCCAGTCCCCAGCCCCCTGCGCCCAGCCCCCAGCCCCCTGCGCCCAGCCCCCAGCCCCCTGCGCCCGGCCCCCAGCCCCCTGCGCCAAGCCCCCAGCCCCCTGCGCCCGGCCCCCAGCCCCCTGCGCCCGGCCCCCAGCCCCCTGCGCCCAGCTCCCAGCCCCCTGCGCCCAGCCCCCAGCGCCCAGCGCCCAGTCCCCAGCGCCCAGTCCCCAGCCCCCTGCGCCCAGCCCCCAGCGCCCTGCGCCCAGCCCCCAGCCCCCTGCGCCCAGCCCCCAGCCCCCAGCGCCCAGTCCCCAGCCACCTGCGCCCAGCCTCCAGCCCCTGCGCCCAGTCCCCAGCCCCCTGCGCCCAGCACCCAGTCCCCAGCCCCCTGCGCCCAGCCCCAGCCCCCTGCGCCCAGTCCCCAGCCCCCTGCGCCCAGCCCCCAGCCCCCTGCGCCCAGCGCCCAGTCCCCAGCACCCTGCGCCCAGTCCCCAGCCTCCTGCGCCCAGCCCCCAGCCCCCTGCGCCCAGCGCCCAGTCCCCAGCCCACTGCGCCCAGCCCCCAGCCCCCTGCGCCCAGCGCCCAGTCCCCAGCACCCTGCGCCCAGTCCCCAGCCCCCTGCGCCCACCGCCCAGTCCCCTGCGCCCAGCCCCCAGCCCCCTGCGCCCAGCACCCAGTCCCCAGCCCCTGCGCCCAGCCCCCAGCGCCCAGTCCCCAGCCCCTGCGCCCAGCCCCCAGCCCCCAGCGCCCAGTCCCCAGCCCCCAGCGCCCAGTCCCCAGCCCCTGCGCCCAGCCCCCAGCCCCCTGCGCCCAGCGCCCAGTCCCCAGCCCCTGCGCCCAGTCCCCAGCGCCCAGTCCCCAGCCCCTGCGCCCAGCCCCCAGCCCCTGCGCCCAGCGCCCAGTCCCCAGCCCCAAGCCCCCTGCGCCCAGCCCCCAGCCCCCTGCGCCCGGCCCCAGCCCCCTGCGCCCAGCCCCCAGCCCCCTGCGCCCGGCCCCCAGCCCCCTGCGCCCGGCCCCCAGCCCCCTGCGCCCAGCGCCCAGTCCCCAGCCCACTGCGCCCGGCCCCCAGCCCCCAGCCCCCTGCGCCCGGCCCCCAGCCCCCTGCGCCCGGCCCCCAGCCCCTGCGCCCAGCCCCCAGCCCCCAGCCCCCAGCCCCCTGCGCCCAGCGCCCAGTCCCCAGCCCCCAGCCCCCTGCGCCCGGCCCCCAGCCCCCTGCGCCCGGCCCCCAGCCCCCTGCGCCCGGCCCCCAGCCCCCTGCGCCCGGCCCCCAGCCCCCTGCGCCCAGCGCCCAGTCCCCAGCCCCTGCGCCCGGCCCCCAGCCCCCTGCGCCCGGCCCCCAGCCCCCTGCGCCCGGCCCCCAGCCCCCTGCGCCCGGCCCCCAGCCCCCTGCGCCCGGCCCCCAGCCCCCTGCGCCCAGCTCCCAGCCCCCTGCGCCCAGCCCCCAGCCCCCAGCGCCCAGCGCCCAGTCCCCTGACGCCCAGTCCCCAGCCCCCTGCGCCCAGCCCCCAGCCCCCTGCGCCCAGCCCCCAGCGCCCTCGCGCAGCCCACAGCCCCCTGCGCCCAGCCTCCAGCCCCCTGCGCCCAGTCCCCAGCCCCCTGCGCCCAGCGCCCAGTCCCCAGCCCCCTGCGCCCAGCCCCCAGCCCCCTGCGCCCAGTCCCCAGCCCCCTGCGCCCAGCCCCCAGCCCCCTGCGCCCAGCGCCCAGTCCCCAACCCCTGCGCCCAGTCCCCAGCCTCCTGCGCCAGCCCCCAGCCCCCTGCGCCCCAGCGCCCAGTCCCCAGCCCACTGCGCCCAGCCCCCAGCCCCCTGCGCCCAGCGCCCAGTCCCCAGCACCCTGCGCCCAGTCCCCAGCCCCCTGCGCCCACCGCCCAGTCCCCTGCGCCCAGCCCCCAGCCCCCTGCGCCCAGCACCCAGTCCCCAGCCCCCTGCGCCCAGCCCCCAGCGCCCAGTCCCCAGCCCCCTGCGCCCAGCCCCCAGCCCCCAGTGCCCAGTCCCCAGCCCCCAGCGCCCAGTCCCCAACCCCCTGCGCCCAGCCCCCAGCCCCGCCAGCGCCCAGTCCCCAGTCCCCAGCCCCCTGCGCCCAGCCCCCAGCCCCTAAGCCCAGCGCCGCCACAATGACACTAGAACATCTCCAGACAACGCCAAGGTAGATGGAGACTGAAGATAGATCATAGCAGGCTGCTTTTGAGTAGAAAAGGATTTGATTTCATTCGATCCCCCTCTATTTCTCACACACACACGCGACGCACGGTCACACACACACTCACATGCAAGACACACGGACCCAAGCACGTACGCCAACACGAAACCACAAACATGCACAGGAACATGTAACTCTCAACAAGGCTGAGGCCATAGTCTGGTGGCGATCTACGTCCCAGCCAGATACATGGCAATTTGACACACACACAGATAAACCCACACCATCAACAGCATAGGACAGAAGAACAGCAGATATCCCAAGTGGTGTTATTGTGATTAGAGCAGTGTTAGCGTTAGAGATGCAAGAAGTGATAATAACTGATTATATACATTATCCACTCTTCTCCCTGATTCATCTATCCCTGTCTCCCTCCTCTGATCTCTGTACCTTGGGGGGAGTCTATGTAAATGTAAAAAGGATAATGTAAAAAAAATTAATCTCACATCAGTAACAGACGTAGCTAACTGTCTCATTGGCCGGTTATCTACATGTTCGACTACTTATGTGATTTGAATCACAGATCACTGATTAGCTGTGCACTAATGATGTTGTACTTTGTTACAGTCACATTACCAACAGCACACTTTAGTGTGTAGGTGCTTGGCTTATTTGGCTGATTTCTATCTCATTGAGACATTCTTCTACTTTCAAATGTAACTCAGGAATGGAAGATTGATGTAGTGTCGTTGACAATGGGCGACTTTCCTGCTTGCCTGGTGTCTTCCATGTTGTCCCTGGTAGCTGCGGTGAATTGGTTGTCGTGAGCGTCAGGTCCATGCCGATCCACTTGATTGCTCGTTCTTGTCTCCCGCCTGCCTTTTGATCTGAGCACAGCGTGACCACCCACAGACAAACACCCCCGCTCCCGGGCCCCATCCCACATCAAACAGGTTACACCTCTCTACCTCTCCTTTCATCCCCTCCCTCTCTCTCTCCTTCCATTCTTTCCTCTGGACCTGCTAACCACAAGCCACCACACACCCAGCTATAGTTCTCTGTTCTTCCCTTCGTTCAACTCTTTCAGGTATCCCTCTCTTTATTCTTCCCCGATATCAATCTATTTGCCCGTCATGCTCTCTCTCCTCCATCTCTCTTCCTCTCGTCCTCGTTCTCCCTCTCTCTGTGTGGGCTGGTGTCTACACAGGTCATATACAAGGTACTAGGGCGTTCATGTTATGACTCTAATCCAGAAGAAGGCAAATGATAGAAAAGAAGAAGAAAAAGAGGGAATAGAGACTGGGAAGAAAGGGAGAGGGGAGTAACAAGCGTCATCATCACCACCATCATCATCATCAGAGCATGCCAATACCTTAATCAAGTTAACGCTAACATGTCTAACCACCCTCGAACGTTCCCCAACGTAATGAAGTGCTACCCAGTAACGTTCCATAGCGTAATAATGTGCACCTTCTGTCTAATTTGTTATTATTCAGGCCTGTCAGGCCGAATTATTTAGAGCTTATCTCCCTCTCTCCCACAAGACCGTTTGTCCCGCTTTCCCGCCATTCAGCACACACCCTTCCGCTTGCCTCGCCCCTCCACACGCACACACTCAAGCCCCCCCGCGCCGCCCTCTCCACACAGAGACACACACACCCGAGCCGAGGCGCTATAGGATTCCGGTGATGGCTCTCTGCGATAGCGGCCAGCCGAAGCAGCGGCTCCCTCCCGCTATCATTACTGCATTGATTACCATGCTCTGCTTATCATCTGCACGTATTTCACCACCATCAAGGGAGGACACTCCCTCAACACCCGCGATGGTTTAGATTGAGATTCTGGCTTTTGTTGTTGTTGTTGTTTCTCCCCTGTGGGGGTAGATTATTTATACTGACGTGACCGTTGTTGGTTAATGTCATCCACACCCCTGGACAGGTGTGAAGAAAGAAAAAGAAGGAAAAGATCGTCTTTGAATTAAGATTGTTTCTAAAAGAATGGATGATTGTGATTCTAGAATCTTTGAGACTCAATGGGATGCCACACAAAGGGTTTAGTGAAACACACGTGGAAACACTGTTAAATGGTGATCGGGTTTCATCTGAGAGGATGAGAGGTAGAAAAGAGGGAGAGAGAGAGACAGGGAGAAAGACAGACAGAGAGAGAGAGAGAAGAGAGAGGAGCTACACATCTATTTGGAGTTGTAGGGTTACATTTGCCACAACAAGACCAATCTTCCAGAATAAACTGGCCATGTAATTCACAATGAAAGTTAAGTAATTATGTTTTTAACAATAAAGTCAATAGTTCATGGCCATCATTAACAGGTACCATTACCATCTCAAACAAACAACTCCTATCTGCTGAAAATAATAACATTTTTTCTGAGGAGACGGAGGAAATGGGGCCCCGGACAATACTAGACATCAGATAGTGTGCCTTCTTAATTCTCTCATCCTCTGTTGAATAATATCATTATTGGCTAATGACGATGCTGCAGCTATCGCTTATGGAATAAGCCGATTAGACAGAGACAAACAACGAGGGACAGGAAGCACACCAAGGCCATTTACCATGCACTTCACACAGGACAAATCACCCCTCCCACCATCTCTCTCTCCTTCTCTCCTTCTCCCTCTCTCTTACCCTCTCGCTCGCGCTCCACTTCTCTCGTTATTTCTCTCTCCATGTCTCTTCCCTCCATCTTCCTCCCCGGATTTTTGTTTTAAAGGGCATCATCATATATTTAATTCCTTCCTTCTCCCTCCTCCCTCTATCTCCTCTCCTCCCCCTCCCCCTCCTGTTTGTGTGGAGGTAATTGTAGATACAAAGGGAAGAAGGTCCTTATCGGCCATAACATCTGTTGGTGTGTCAGGTGATGATGAGATGGAGCTAGCTAGCGCTGTGCTGGCGAGCGTGCAGGCAGGCTCATTTAATGCAGAGAGGGAGTGTGCAAACAAACAGCAGCAGATAGGGTCTATGCTTGTCACAATCGTTCAGGACCGTGATCTATCTTCCCCCTGCATTCGCTCCTTCTCTCTCTTGCGCTCTTTTGCTCCTTCTTTCGCTCGTGCTCGAGTGCCTATGTTCCTATGTTCCTCTCTCTCTCTCTCTCTCTCTCTTTCTCCTCACCCTCCCCTTTTGGATCAAATTCCCTCTCTTCCTCCTCATACTCTCTCCATCTCTCTCATTCTGTCTATCCTTGGATTGAATCTCTCTTTGTCTTGGCTGTGTGTTGGTTTGCTTGTGTCGTGGTTCGTGAATGTATGCTCACAGTGTGCCCACAGGGGCCATGGGTTGACCAGTATGATGAGATGGTGGTGTATACAAGAGATAACAGAGAAATGGAGGAGAGAGAGAGAGAAAGGGATAAGAGACATCAAGGAATGGAGGACAGAGAGAGAGAGGGGATAAGAGACATCAGAGGAATGGAGGACACAGAGAAGAGGATAAGAGACATCAGAGGAATGGAGGACAGAGAGAGGGATAAGAGACGAGGAATGGAGGACAGAGAGAGAGGGATAAGAGACATCAGAGGAATGGAGGACAGAGAGAGGGATAAGAGACAGCTGAGGAATGGAGGACAGAGAGAGGATAAGAGACATCAGAGAATGGAGGACAGAGAGAGGGATAAGAGACATCAGAGGAATGGAGGACAGAGAGGGATAAGGACAGCTGAGAATGGAGGACAGAGAGAGGGATAAGAGACATCAGAAATGGAGGACAGAGAGAGGATAAGAGACAGCTGAGAAATGTTGGAGAGGGATAAGAGACAGCTGAGAAATGGAGGAGAGAGAGAGGGATAAGAGACAGCTGAGAAATGGAGAACAGAGAGAGAGAGGGGATAAGAGACAACTGAGAAATGGAGAACAGAGAGAGAGGGATAAGAGACAGCTGAGAAATGGAGAACAGAGAGAGAGGGGATAAGAGACAGCTGAGAAATGTTGGAGAGGATAAAAGAGACAGCTGAAATGGAGGACAGAGGGGATAAGGAGACAGATGAGAAATGGAGGAGAGAGGAGGGATAAGACAGCTGAGAAATGGAGGAGAGAGAGGGATAAGGACAGCTGAGAAATGGAGGACAGAGAGAGAGAGGGATAAGAGACAGCTGAGGAAATGGAGGACAGAGAAGAGGATAAAGAGACAGCTGAGAAATGGAGGACAGAGAGAGAGAGGAGGGATAGAGACAGCTGAGAAATGGAGGAGAGAGAGAGAGGGATAAGAGACATCAGAGGAATGGAGGAGAGAGAGAGAGGGATAAGAGACAGCTGAGAAATGGAGGAGAGAGAGGGGGCTATAAGAGACAGCTGAGAAATGTTGGAGAGAGAGAGAGGGGATAAGAGACAGCTGAGAAATGGAGGAGAGAGAGAGAGAGAGGGATAAGGGATAGCTGAGACAATGGAGGGAGAGAATGGAGGAGGGATAAGAGACAGCTGAGAAATGGAGGAGAGAGAGGATAAGAGACAGCTGAGAAATGGAGGAGAGAGGGCTATAAGAGACAGCTGAGAAATGGAGGAGAGAGAGAGAGGATAAGAGACAGCTGAGGAAATGGAGAGAGAGGGCTGTAAGAGATGGGGGGCTAATGCTAGAGAGAGGTGGTTGTATTGCATTGGAAGAATTGTCTCCTGTCAAATGGTTCATCATGTTGCAGTCGTCATCTTCATCGCCGTCTTCATCATCCGTTCAAACACAGGTCACCTTCTAGGGCCCATTTGCTCAATGCCAAGTCAGACCTAATGTGAAGGCCAAAGAAACATCTTCATGCTGTACAATCACCATGTGCAAAAAGCGTAGCAGAAGGAAACACAACACCCTTAACGGTCTGCTGTCAGCAGAAACAATATTTCTCTCTTTTCCCTCCATATTAAATGTTATTTCATCACCATGTCTGTTAGGTTGTATGAAGGAGCACTTTAAACATGTCCTGCCCTCTAAAGCACTCTTAAGCACACAGACATAATGTCATTGTCAGGAGGTCTGTGGCAGCTAGATCAATAGGCTGTAATTCCTGTAGTGAGGGCCGAGGGGGCCCCGCTGGTGTCCAGGCTCAGCTCTGCTCTGCCCTGCCTGTCCCCCGATCTAGGATGTCCTCTAATGGACCAGGCTAGATCTAATCACAGCTGTAATGGAAATTTACTTTGAAGCTTTCCAATCCAGTGGAATATTTACGGGAAGCTTGAGGAAAGAGGAGGTGAAACTCAATCTACTGGTCTGGCCCCTCTCAGACCTGATCTGATCTGCAGCTAACACTGGTCAATAATAGATGAGATGCATTGACATTGGGTTTTCATCTTTTTGTTGTTGTCTTTCTTCTGTTTGTGCATTTGCCTCCATTTTCCATAAACATTTTTAACACTTTTATCTTACTTTATTATTCCAAATGAATTATGAAAACAATATACAGTATGAAACATACAGTATTCATTAAAGAGATGGTTTGTGGTATTAACTAGTCCAGGAAAAGCTGATTGAAATTCTCATTCAATTGTGCATCAGGTGTGGGAAGGACATCTTCAGACTGGAGATGATGGCGACGAGAGAGACCAAGATGGAGACCCAGTAATGATGATGAAGCTGTAAGGTGGTGGAAAGTGAGGCAACATGTCTACCGTTTATTGTATAGATGTGTGCAATGTCTATGTAAAAGGGACTGTTGCTTTGTTGTGATAGTGTTGTGTAGTGGTTGCTGTGTGTGGTTGTGACAGTTTGTGTGGGGGTTGTTGTGTGAATTTGTGATAGTGCTGTGTAGTGGTTGTTGTTGTGTGTTTGTTATAGTGTTATGTAATAGTTGATGTGTGATTGTGTTATGTTTAGGGTTGTTAATGGTTGTTGTGTGGTTGTGATAGTGTTGTGTAGTGGTTGTTGTGTGTTTGTTATAGTGTTATGTAGTAGTTGATAATGTGATTGTGTTATGTTGGGGTTGTTGTGTGGTTGTGATAGCGTTGTGTAGTGGTTGTTGTGTGGTTGTGGTACTGTTGTGTAGTGGTTGTTGTGCGGTTGTGATAGTGTTGGTGTGATTCCTGGCAGTGGCTCTCCTGATTGATAAAGCTGTGACTGCGGAGGGCAGCGTGAAATGAAGAGCAGTCTGATGGCAGAGAGCTAGATACTCTGAGATTCACTGTGTGTCAGAATACTGATAACACAGAGAGAGAGGAAGAGGGGGAGAGGAGAGGGGAGAGAGAGAGGGGGAGAGGGAGAGGGAGAGAGAGAGAGGGGAGAGAGGAGAGAGAAAGAGAGAGGGGGGGAGAGAGGGAGAGAGAGAGAGAGAGGGAGGAGAGAGAGAGGGAAGAGAGGGAGAGAGAGGGGGAGAGAGGGGGAAGAGAGGGAGAGGGAGAGAGAGGGAGAGAGGGAGAGAGGGAGAGGGAGAGAGGGAGAGGGGGAGAGAGGGAGAGAGGAGAGAGAGGGGGAGAGAGGGGGGGAGAGAGAGGGAGAGAGGGAGAGGGGGAAGAGAGGGGAGAGAGAGGGAGAGGGAGAGAGAGAGGGAGAGGGAGAGATAAAGAGAGGGAGAGAGAGGGGGGGAGGGAGAGGGGGAGAGAGATGAGAGGGGAGAGGGGAGAGGGGAGATAGAGAGAAAGAGAGAGGAGAAAGGGGAGGAGAGGGAGAGAGAGAAAGGGAGGGAGGAGAGAGGGAGAGAGAGAAAGAGAGAGAGAGAGAAAGAGAGAGGGAGAGAGTAGAGGGAGAGAGAGAGGGAGAGGGGAGAAAGAGAGAGGGAGAAAGAGGGGAGAGAGGGGGAGAGAGAGGGGAGATAGAGGGAGAGGGGGAGAGAGAGAAAGAGAGAGGGGGGAGAAAGGGGAGGGGAGAAAAGGGGAGAAAGGGGGAGGGGAGAGGGGGGGAGAAGAGAGAGGGAGAGAGGAGAGAGGGGATAGAGAGAGAGAGAGAGAGAGGAGAAAGAAGAGGGAGAAAGGGGAGAGAGGGGAGAAAGAGAGAAAGGGGAGAGAGAGAGGAGAGAGAAAGAGAGAGAAAGAGAGAGGGAGAGGGGAGAGAGGGGAGAGAGAGGGAGAGAGGGGGGAGAGAGGGAGAGAGAGAAAGAGAGGGAGGAGAAAGAGAAGGGAGAGAGGGGGAGAGAGAAAAGAAGAGAGAGAGGGAGAGGGAAGAGAGAGGAGAGGGGAGAGGGGGAGAGAGGGAGAGAGAAGGAGGGAGAAGGAGGAGGGGAGAGAGAGAGAGAAGGGAGAGGGGGGAGAGGGGAGAGAGAGAAAGAGAAGGGGGGAGAGAAAGGGAGATGGGGAGAGATGGGAGAGAGGGGGAGAGAGAGAGAGGGGAGAGAGGGAGAGAGAAAGAGAGGGGGAGAAAAGAGGAGAGAGGGGGGAGAGAGGAGAGAGGGAGAGAGGGAGAGAGGGGGAGATAGAGGGAGAGGGGAGAGAGAGAAAGAGGGAGAGAGAGGGAGAGAGAAAGAGAGAGAGGGGAGAGAGGGAGAGGGGGAGAGAGAGAGGGAGAGAGAGGGAGAGAGAGGGAGAGGAGGGGGAGAGAGAGAGGAGAGGAGAGGGGGAGAGAGGGGGAGAGAGGGGAGGAGAGGGAGAGAATGAGAAGAGGTGGAGAGAGAGGGGAGAGAGAGAGGGGAGAGGGGGAGAGGGGGAGAGAAAGGGGAGAGAGGAGAGAAAGAGAGGAGGAGGGAGAGAGGGGGAGAGGAGAGAGAGGGGGGAGAGAGGGGGGGAGAGAGAAGAAGGAGAGAGGAGAGGGGGGGAGAGAGGGGGGAGAGAGAAGGAGAGAGGAGAGAGGGGGAGAGAGAGAAAGAGAGAGGGGGGAAAGGGGGAGAGAGGGAGAGAGAAAGAGAAGGGGAGAGAGGGAGAGGAGGAGAGAGGGGAGAGGGAGAGAGAAGAAGGGGAGAGAGAAGGAGGGAGAGAGGGAGAGAGGGGAGAGAAGGAGAGAGGGGGAGAGAGGGGGAGAGAGGGGGGGAGAGAAGGGGAGAGAAGGAGAGAGGAGAGAGGGAGAGAGAGAAAAGAGAGAGGGAGAAAGGGGGAGAGGGGAGAGAGGGGGAGAGAGAGAGAAGGGAGAGGGGGAGGGGGAGATAAGGGAGAGAGGGGGAGAGAGAGAGAAAGAGAGAGGGAGAAAGGGGGGAGGGGAGAGAGAGAAAGAGGGGGGGGGAGAGAGGGGGAGAGAGAGAGGGAGAGAGAGGGAGAGAGGAGGAGGGAGAGAGAGAAGGGAGAGAGGGGAGAGAGAGAGGGGAGAGAGAAGGAGAGGGGGAGAGAGAGGGGGGAGAGAGGGGAGAGAGGGAAGGGGAGAGAGAGAGAAAGAGAGGGGAGAGAGGAGAGAGAGGGGGAGAGAGAAGGAGAGAGGGAGAGAGGGGAGAGAGAAGTAGAGGAGAGGCTGGAGAGAGAGGGGAGAGGGGGGGAGAGAGAGGGGAGAGAAGCGAAGGAGAGAGAAGGAGAGAGGGGGAGAGAGGGAGAGAGAGAAAGAGAGAGAGAGAAGAAAAAAGGGGGAGAGAGGGGGAGAGGAAGGGAGAGAGAGAGGGGAGAGAGGGGGAGAGAGAGGGAGAGAGGGAGAGAGAGGGGGGGAGGAGAGGAGGGGAGAGAAGGAGAGGGGGAGAGAGAGGGGAGAGAGGGAGAGAGAGAATGAGAGGAGAGGAAGAGGGAGAGGGGTGGAGAGAGGGGGAGAGGGGAGAAGGGAGGAGGGAGAAAGAGAGAGAGAGAGGGGGGAGAGAGAGAGAGGAGAGAGAGAGGGGGAGAGAGAGGGGAGAGAGAGGGGGAGAGAGAGGGAGAGGAGAAGGAGAGGGAGAAAGGGGGGGGAGAGAAGAGAAGGGGAGAGAGAGAGAGAGGAAGAGAGAGAGGGGGAGAGAGGGGGAGAGAGGGGGGAGAGAGAGAGGAGAGAGGGGGGAGAGAGAGGGGGAGAGAGAGGGGGGAGAGAGAGAAGAAGGAGAGAGAGGGAGAGGGAGAGAGGAGAGAGAAGGAGAGGGGGAGAGAGGGGGAGAGAGAAAAGAGAGAGAGGGGGAGAAAGGGGAGAGAGAGGGAGAGAGAGAGGGGGAGAGAGAGGGAGAGAGGGGAGATGGAGAGAGGGGGAGAGAGAGAAAGAGAGAGGGGGAGAAAGGGGAGAGAGAGGTGGAGAGAAGAGAGAGGGGGAGAGAGAGGGAGAGAGGGAGAGAGGAGAGAGGAGAGAGGGGAGAGAGGGGGAGAGAAGGAGAGAGGAGGGGAGAGAGAATGAGAGAGGTGGAGAGAGAGAGAGGGAGATAGAGGGGAGAGGGGGAGAGGGGAGAAAGGGGAGAGAGGGAGAGAGAAAGAGAGAGAGGGGGAGAGAGAGGGAGAGAGGGGGAGAGAGAGGGAGAGAGGGGGAGAGAGGGGGAGAGAGAAGGAGAGAGGGGGAGAGAGAGGGGGAGAGAGAGAGAAGGAGAGAGAGGGGGAGAGAGAGGGGGAGAAGAGAAAGAGAGGGGGAGAGAGAGGGAGAGAGGGGGAGAGAGAGAGAAGGAGAGAGGGGGAGAGGGGGGGAGAGAGAAGTAGAGAGGGGAGATAGGCTGGAGAGAGAAGGAGAGGGGGAGAGAGGGGAGAGAGGGGGAGAGCGAAGAAGGAGAAAAGGAGAGAGAGGGGAGAGAGGGGGAGAGAGAAAAGAGAGAGAAGAAGAGTGGGGGAAAGGAATAGAGAGTGTCAGATTGGAATGGGAAGAAGGAGGTGACCAATCTCTAATTTTATCCCAGACATAAACACTCTGCTCTGAGTCCCTCAGACACCGGCCTCACACAGACAAGGAACAAGCTTCGTCATCCTCCCTCACTATATGGTTGACCCCCCCCCTCTCTCTCTCTCTCTCTCTCTCTCATATATGTATATATATATATATATATATCTCATATATGTATATATATATATCTCTCTCTCTCTTCTCTCTCTCTCTCTCTCATATATGTATATATATATATATATCTCATATATGTATATATATATATATATCTCTCTCATATATGTATATATATATATATATATATAAAATATATATATATATATATAAATATATCTCATTCTCTGTCTGTTTCTATTTCTCTCCCTCTGTGTCTCTTGTTATTACTGACTGCCTGTGGAAGATGAAGTAAAGCAGGTGAATTTATGTGGTTGGTCACCCCTGTCAGAAGTAATGTATGTTTTGTGATAGCACTCTGAGAAAAAAATGTACCTTCTCCTCCTCTGTCTGGGTATCAATAACACTCTTCTACCATCCCTCTTTTTGCAACCTATCCTCTTTCCCCCTCGTTACTTCTGCCTTATCTATCCATTTTATCTCTCTCATTTTCGGCACTATTTTTCCTCTTCCTCGCCTTCTCTCTCATGGTGACGTCACAAGGTTCTCTGTCGCCAGGAGACAGAACTGGTTCTAGAACACGTGATGGCGGCTTGCTCTGTTACAAGGTTAATGACGCAACTGACTGTTGCACGCAAACACACACACACACGCACAACGTCCACCTGGTCACAAGTCATATAACCTTCTATTCAAATAAAGATATGACCTGGAGTTCACACATACCTGTCAGTCAGGTAGAGGATTGCAGTGAGACATCTGATTAATTTATAGAATGCAGCTAGGGCCATTCCACACGGCAGTCATACCAGGACTGTCACAGACACCTGATGTCCAGGACCACATCACCACACCACCCGTAAGCCTTACAGACACTACTGAAGTCTACAAGCAAAGAGACTCAACTCACTTCACGATGTATCATCACCTTAACGCTCAGTCACCCATTCTACTTTCTCTGGGAAGTCTCTGACCTGGGTCATGTTCATTAGGGCACACCGACATGCAGCAAAGTTGTTCAAAACGTTTTGCAATGGAAAATTCAAATGTTTGATTCTTCACGTTCCGATAGTAACTTCCTGTTTCTGAATGTTTTCTTTAATTTCGTGCCCAGTGAGTATGACACTGTTTGTGTGTGTGCAGGTGTATCCCAGATAGCACATAATGCTCTGTAAACCATACTGTATGTGGGACATTTGGGACATTCTTAGCACATTTAAGGAACTTGACAAAAATAATTAATTTTCTTGGTTTTTCATTATTTAAACAGAATATCTCCTAAAAGTTCAAACATGGTTACATTTAATTAAAATGTTGGTAATGTTCTAGGAATGTTCACCAACTGGTTTGACACTGGGAATGTTCTCAAATAGTTCAGAGAATATTAAGAAACAACATTTTTCTGTCGGAATTTCAGTACTTCAGCATAACGCTTCCTACAGGTTTCCTCTGGTTCTATTTAAAGTCATGTTCTCAAATTGTTCCAAGAATGTTCAGAAAACATTCCATAAAAACCACTTTAAACGTCAGAGAAATCAAACGTTATTCATAAACGTATACGTACATTCAGAGAAATCAACAAAACTCTTCCTATTCTATCTTTTTATTTTATTTATTTCACCTTTATTTAACAGTACTAGTTGTGTCACCCGGTTTTAACCTGGGTCTCCGGATCAGTCAACAAAACTCTGAGGCTCTATCCTCTAAATCTTTTATTTTATTTATTTCAATCAAATTTAACCAGGTAGGAACTCCAAATCCTAGTTGGCAAACCAAACCTAGGTGAGAACAAGTTCTCAAAAAAAATACAAAAAATGGCAAATTTACAACTGGGCGACCTGGCACAGAGATAAAGGGGAAAAAGCATGCAAATAATGCAGTGTGACAAAAAGCAGACATCTACACAGAGTTACACTCATTTACAACTGGAGTAAACAAACAGACAACACAGAGTTAACATGGAGTAAACAATTAACAAGTCAATAACACAGTAGAAAAAAAGGGGAGTCTATATACAATGTGTGCAAAAGGCATGAGGAGGTAGGCGAATAATTACAATATTGCAGAATAACACTGGATTGATAAATGATCATGTACAGGTAGAGATGTTGGTGTGCAAAAGAGCAGAAAAGTAAATAAATAAAAACTGTGGGGATGAGGTAGGTGAAAATGGGTGGGCTATTTACCAATAGATTATGTACAGCTGCAGCAATCGGTTAGCTGCTCAGATAGCTGATGTTTGAAGTTGGTGAGGGAGATAAAGGTCTCCAACTTCAGCGATTTTTGCAATCGTTCCAGTCACAGGCAGCAGAGTACTGGAACGAAGAGGCGGACGAATGAGGTGTTGGCTTTAGGGATGATCAGTGAGATACACCTGCTGGACGTGCTGCGGATGGGTGTTGCCATCGTGACCAGTGAACTGAGATAAGGCGGAGCTTTACCTAGCATGGCCTTGTAGACGACCTGGAGCCAGTGGGTCTTTGCGACGAATATGTAGCGAGGGCCAGCCGACTAGAGCATAGAAGTCGCAGTGGTGGGTAGTATAAGGTGCTTTAGTGACAAAACGGATGGCACTGTGATAAACTGCATCAGTTTGCTGAGAAGAGTGTTAGGCAATTTTGTAGATGACATCGCCAAAGTCGAGGATCGGTAGGATAGTCAGTTTTACTAAGGTAAGCTTGGCAGCGTGAGTGAAGGAGGCTTTGTTACGGAATAGAAAGCCAACTCTTGATTTGATTTTCGATTTGGAGATGTTTGATATGGGTCTGGAAGGAGAGTTTGCAGTCTAGCCAGACACCTAGGTACTGATAGGTGTCCACATATTCAAGGTCGGAACCATCAGTGTGGTGATGCTAGTCGGGCATGCGGGTGCAGACGCGATCGGTTGAAAAGCATGCAGTTGGTTTTACTAGCGTTTAAGAGCAGTTGGAGGCCACGGAAGGAGTGTTGTATGGCATTGAAGCTCGTTTGGAGGTTAGATAGCACAGTGTCCAATGACGGGCCGAAAGTATATAGAATGGTGTCGTCTGCGTAGAGGTGGATCAGGGAATCACCCGCAGCAAGAGCAATATCATTGATATATACAGAGAAAAGAGTCGGCCCGAGGAATTGAACCCTGTGGCACCCCCATAGAGACTGCCAGAGGACCGGACAGCATGCCCTCCGATTTGACACACTGAACTCTGTCTGCAAAGTAATTGGTGAACCAGGCAAGGCAGTCATCCGAAAAACCGAGGCTACTGAGTCTGCCGATAAGAATATGGTGATTGACAGAGTCGAAAGCCTTAATAAGGTCGATGAAGCGGCTGCACAGTACTGTCTTTTATCGATGGCGGTTATGATGTCGTTTAGTACCTTGAGTGTGGCTGAGGTGCACCCGTGACCCGGCTCGGAAACCAGATTGCATAGCGGAGAAGGTACGGTGGGATTCGAGATGGTCAGTGACCATTCGAGATGGTCAGTATCTTGTTAACTGTGTTCAGGTGTGTAGGCCCGCCCCGCCCGTTAGCCACCTGTCTTAATGAACGCTTAATTCCTTTGAAATGGGGTCTGTCTGAATAGACTAAAATAAACAGCTTTGTATGCATAAAAAAACATAGCATGCCAGCTCCTCCTGGTGGCGCAGTGAACTAATTCCATGATTAGAGAAAAGCAGATTAAAGGTTTGAATCTTTCTGATGCCGTGTCACAAAAAGAAAATGTGTTTGCATGATTAATGTATTCTCCACAAATCTGTGCTAAACAAATTGGCCTTTCACACTATATTTTACACCATCTCTTTACATGCTACTTCACAGGGACTCTTGAATAAGAAAAAAATTGGAGATTTGATGTTGCACTTCTGAGTATTAAAACTAAATGAATACATTTGCCAGGATTTCACTTGAACACTTTTCTAAAGAGGATTGTGTTGTGGAGATTGTCAACCTAAGAAACTGCTAAAAACGGGAAGAAAGCCTCACTGCTGGTCTTTACTTCTGCTGAACCTGCTCAGATGTTGGGGTGTCTCTTTGTAGACATTAAAGCAGTGTGTTGTGTTGCTGAAGTCTATAGCTGCATTTTATTAATTCACGTAGACAGGCACAGTGCAGCTCTAATCTAGGGTGGTCTTGTGCCCAACAACTCTTCCATAGTACAAATCTTTAGAAATTAAGACTGATGCATCATTATCTATTGTGTTTAGCTTAGCCCCAAGTGTGTGGTTTTAAATTGCTCAAAAAACAATTCATAGTCATTTGTGATTTATAATCATTACAGAGGATTGTGTCCAATACAGAGTAGTGGTTTTAAATATGAATATTTATACCGCTTGTTTTAATATACTCATTCACAGATGTTGCTGGATTTGGTGTGTTAGTTGTGATGAGTAGGCACAAACCTCAGACGCTCAGTAGTTTCCAACGTTCCCTTTCATTCCCGTCAGGGTGAGGGCCGGCTGGGGCGGAGGGCTTTTTGGAGACATCGACCAGCAGGAAAATAAAAGAGGGGCTGCGTCAGACCATCAATGCTTCTGTGTTTGGTCTGCTCTAATTGATGTAATGAATGTGATTAGCTACTATCTGTGCGATCGTAGACCCTGCCCCTCCGCCCCGTCCTGTCCTTATCTACACCGGGCTTCCTGGGCGCTACGCAGCCGGCCCATAATGCATCACCATGGCTGGAGACCGCCTCTGTCTCCATGACAGGGAGGAGATGGATGGGCACCAAGTTGCTGTAGTTACCGGACAAGCCTCACGAGCAACACAGAATGGCACAAAGACATGCACACATAGCCTAGTCTAAGGCATACATTCTCACTTGAAGCCACACTCACACCCACATCACACAAAAGCATAAACACAAATGAATAACCGACAACAGCCCATGTGATGCAGTTACTGATGGATAGTTGTACAGAGACTGTATTTTCCTGCCAATTCCTAGCAAATACTTTAAAGCCTGAGAATCAACCTAGGGCATTCTTGAACTGCCAAATGTGTATACCAAACTCTTAAACTAACAATGGACTTCTCTTTAAGTTGGTTACTATCCTCTTTGAGTTCTTAAGACCGTCGGACAGGACAGGATGAACACAGAGAGCATTCTGTTATTAAGCAACATTGTCATCCTGTGGAGGAAGTTGACTTGCAAAGTGGAGAATCCTGGCTATAATACGATTCTGTGGAGTGCACTGCCCCTCTGTGGTTACGAGAAAATAGTATGTCCTTTCATTATTGGTTTGGTAAAAAATTAAAATTCCACTCAACTGCACCTATCATTTCTCACCAGCAGGTGGTAGTATGACACTCCACTGACAATAACACTGCTGCCTTAAGAGAGAGTTCGACATGCAATAAACTGATGATGTGGAATAAGTCAAAGTCAATTTGATGTCAATGGTTTTAGTGAATGAATCATTGTTTATATGTATTACTTTATGCTTTGTAATCAGACCTCATAATAATCCATAACAGAGTCTATCGCCATTGTGAGTTAATGGTGGTGGTGTTTATGCTAGTCATCAGTATTGATCACCTAGCTTCTCCATCATTATAGTAGATGATGATGTTGATTACTGTGTGGATCCTACAGCATATCTATAGCATCAGAATCTAACCATTAAAATGCCCATTACCCATTTAATGGACTGAAGCTTGTTGATATGTCTATTACAAGAGAAACAACCCCATACAGGCTACTTATTAAACCCTTTGCAGGTGATTCCACCTGTGTAATCATAGAGTGTGCCACTGTGACAATAGTCAGCTACATTCTTATAGAGAGAGAAAAAGCAAGGGATTGTGGTAGGAGCAGGTGAACAGAATGGGTGATGTCTATGAGATCATTAAAGTATGGAGAGAAGGTAAGAGTTTGGGGGGACAGAGAGACATATAATTAATGAGAAATCAAGAGAGCAGGTGTACAGACACAGACACATAGATAGACAGATAGACATAACGAACGACGTAGTGAAGGGTTGACAGGAGTTCAGGCTCTCTGTAGCGGTAACGAGCGGTAGGGGTAACCTCACACCTCTCCACTCCGCCGGCCCTCAGCCTGCTCTGTCATTACTGGGGCTCAGAGCTGAGAGCCTCCTGGTATCCTGGTAATAACTGTAGCATTGATCCCTCCTCCTTGGCCAGCCAATTACAGAGCAGAACAGCCTCGTCTAATGAGCAGCAATCGCTCCTGCGGCAATTACTGAGGCATTCTGCAACCGAACAGAGAGGGTGGACCTTATGTTCTACACACAACAGACAGTAAAGTGTAGAACAGAACAGAACAGTGCACAGAACAGAACAGTATAGCAGAGCGTGGACAGAATTTATCGTTTGAATTGGAAGTCATTGACATGACTATCAACTGGTCATCTCTCACTCGACAAACTAAACATCATCTTCGCCCGCTCGAAGAAAAAAAAACACCAAGCCGCAGACATGGGCCCCCGCTGTTCACGAGGACTGTGCTCCCGATCTCCGTGGCCGACGTGATGAAGACATTCAAGCGTGTAAACCCTCGCAAGGCTGCCGGACCATACTGCATCAAAGCCGTGCCCTCATAACATGTGCACACCAGTTGGCTGGAGTGTTACGGACATATTCAATCTCTCCCTGTCCCAGTCTGTTGTCCCCACTTGCTTCAGGATGTCCACCAATGTTTATGTACTCCTCCTGTACTCCCTGTTCACACATATGACTGCATGACTATGCACATCTCCAACTCAGTCATCAAGCTTGCTCAAGACACAACAGTGGCAGGCCTGATTACCAACAATGATATGAAAGCCAACAGGGAGGAGGTAAAGAGCCCTGGCAGAGTGGTGCCAGGAAAATAACCTCTCCCTCTGTCAACAAAACAAAGGAGCTGATGGTGAACTACAGGAGACAGCAGAGAGTACACTCAATCCACATCGACAGGGAAGCAGTAGCAGCAGTGGAGAGAGTGAAAAGCTTCAAGTTCCACAGCATGTACATCACAGAGGACCTGAAATGGTCCCTCCACCAACAGCATGTTGAAGAATGCGCAACAGCACCTCCTCAACCTCAGGAGGCTAAAGAAATTCCGCTTGGCCCCTAAGTCCCTCATGAACTTCTACAGATGCACCATTGAGAGCATTCCGCAGGGCTGTATCACCACCTCATCACATCACAACTGCACTGTCCGCAACCACAGAGCTCTCCAGAGGGTGGTGCTGTCAGCCCAACGCATCACCAGAGGGACACTGCCTGCCCTCGAAGACATCTACAGCACCCAATGTCACAGGAAGGCCAAGAAGACCTCAGCCACCCGTGCTACTGCCTGTTCACCCCACTAGCATCTAGAAGGCAGAGACACTACAGGTACAGTGGGGCAAAAAAATATTTAATCAGCCACCAATTGTGCAAGTTCTCCCACCTAAAAAGATGAGAGAGGCCTGTAATTTTCACCATAGGTACACTTCAAATATGACAGACAAAATGAGACATTTTTATTTATTTACACTGCCATGAACCTTATTCATTGTTACTAGCCGGCTACCACCGGGTAATCTACCCTGCGTCTAAGAGATTGCTGCCCTATGTACATAGAGTCATTGAACACTGGTTGCTGTAATAATGTTAACATACTGTTTTATTCACTTTATATTGTATTCTAGTTATGGCTCATCCTATATAACTACAACCCTTTTCTATTTATATACTGTCCATAATGTCTATACATACGAGTTATATATATATCTTGGAGTCTGAAATTACTAGTTCTGACATTACTCCTTCTGACATTACTCATTCTGATATTACTCCTTCTGAAATTACTAGTTCTGACATTACTCCTTCTGACATTACTCCTTCTGACATTACTCCTTCTGACATTACTCATTCTGACATTACTCCTTCAGACATTACTCCTTCTGACATTACTCATTCCTACATTACTCATTCTGACATTACTCCTGACATTACTCCTTCTGACATTACTCATTCTGACATTACTCATTCTGACATTACTCCTTCTGACATTACTCCTTCTGACATTACTCATTCCTACATTACTCATTCTGACATTACTCCTGACATTACTCCTTCTGACATTACTCGTTCAGCTATTACTCCTTCTAACATTACTCCTTCTGACAGTACTCCTTCTGACATTGCTCCTTCTGACATTACTCCTTCTGACATTACTCATTCTGACATTACTCATTCTGACATTACTCCTTCTGACATTACTCCTGACATTACTCCTTTTGACATTACTACTTCTGACATTACTCCTTCTGACATTACTCATTCTGACATTACTCCTGACATTACTCCTTCTGACATTACTCCTTCTGACATTACTCCTTCTGACATTACTCATTCTGACATTACTCATTCTGACATTACTCTTTCTGACACATTACTCCTTCTGACATTCCTACTCTCCTTCTGACATTTCTCCTTCTGACATTACTCCTTATTTTTCTGACATTACTCATTCTTCTTCTGACATTGCTCCTTCTGACATTACTCCTTCTGACATTACTCTGATATTACTCGTTCTGACATTACTCGTTCTGATATTACTCCTTCTGACATAACTCCTTCTGATATTACTCCTTCTGACATTACTCCTTCTGACATTACTCCTTCTGACATTACTCCTTCTGACATTACTCGTTCTGACATTACTCCTTATGACATTACTCCTTCTGATATTACTCGTTCTGACATTACTCCTTCTGACATAACTCCTTCTGATATTACTCCTTCTGACATTACTCATTCTGACATTACTCCTTCTGACATTACTCCTTCTGACATTACTCGTTCTGACATTACTCCTTATGACATTACTCCTTCTGATATTACTCCTTCTGACATTACTCCTTCTGACATTACTCCTTCTGACATTACTCGTTCTGATATTACTCGTTCTGACATTACTCGTTCTGATATTAAATCAAATCAAATCAAATGTATTTATATAGCCCAGCCTAAAACCCCCTAAAACAGCAAGCAATGCAGGTGTAGAAGCACGGTGGTTAGGAAAAACTCCCTAGAAAGGCCAAAACCTAGGGAAGAAACCTAGGGAGGAACCAGGCTATGTGGGGTGGCCAGTCCTCTTCTGGCTGTGCCTTGTGAGATTATAACAGAACATGGCCAAGATGTTCAAATGTTCATAAATGACCAGCATGGTCGACAATAATAAGGCAGAACAGTTGAAACTGGAGCAGCAGCACGGCCAGGTGGACTGGGGACAGCAAGGAGTCATCATGTCAGGTAGTCCTGGGCATGGTCCTAGGGCTCAGGTCCCTCGAGAGAGAAAAGAAAGAGAATTAGAGCATATGTGGGAGTGGCAGTCCTCTTCCGGCTGTGCCTTGTGGAGATTATAACAGAACATGGCCAAGATGTTGAAATGTTCATAAATGACCAGCATGGTCGAATAATAATAAGGCAGAACAGTTGAAACTGGAGCAGCAGCACGGCCAGGTGGACTGGGGACAGCAAGGAGTCATCATGTCAGGTAGTCCTGGGGCATGGTCCTAGGGCTCAGGTCCTCCGAGAGAGAAAAGAGAGAGAGAAGGAGAGAATTTAGAACGCACACTTAGATTCACACAGGACACCAAATTGGACAGGAGAAGTACTCCAGATATAACAAACTGACCCCACCCCCTTGGCTGAGACAGGAGGGGTCAGGAGACACTGTGGCCCCATCCGAGGACACCCCCGGGCAGGGCCAAACAGGATGGATATAACTCCACCCACTTTGCCAAAGCACAGCCCCCACACCACTAAAGGGATATCTTCAACCAACAACTTACCATCCTGAGACAAAGCTGAGTATAGCCCACAAAGATCTCCGCGATGGCACAACACAAGGGGGGCGCCAACAGACAGGATGACCACATCGGTGAATCAACCCACTCAATGACTCAGCCTTACTCCTTCTGAATTACTCATTCTGACATTACTCATTCTGATCCTTCTGATATTACTCCTTCTGAAATTACTCATTCTGACATTACTCGTTCTGATATTACTTTCTGACATTACTCATTCTGACATTACTCATTCATTACTCTTTCTGACATTACTCCTTCTGAAATTACTCATTCTGACATTACTCATTCTGATGTTACTCATTCTGACATTAGATAGAGCCTTCTGAAATTACTCCTTCTGACATTACTCATTCTGACATTACTCCTCAGATATTACTCGTTCTGAAATTACTCATTCTGACATTACTTTCGTTCTGATATTATGTTCTGATAAATGACCGGCATTACTCTTTCTGTTCTGATAATTACTCGGCAGACATTACTCATTCTGAATTCTCCTTCTGACATTACTCGCCAGGTTACTCACTTCGTTCTGAATTACTCGTTCTGATATTACTCGTTCAGATATTACTGGTTCTGATATTATTTGTTCTGACATTACTCATTCTGACATTACTCACTCAGATATTACTCGTTCAGAAATTACTCATTCTGACATTACTCGTTCTGATATTACTTGTTCTGATTACTTTCACAGACATTACTCAAATATTAATCCTTCGAGAATTACTCATTCTGACATTACTCCTTCTGACATTACTTGTTCTGACATTACTCCTTCTGACATTACTCTGACATTCTTCTGATATTCGTTCAGACAACACTTCATTCTGACATTACTCGTTCTGATATTTACTTGTTCTGATACTACCCGTTCCGACATTACTCCTGATATTACTCGTTCAGATGGATTCTGATATTACTCGTTCAGCATTCTCCTGACTTACTCCTTCAACATTACTCCTTGACCATTACTCATTCTGACATTACCTTCACTCTGATATTACTCTTCAATACTACTCAACAACTTTCTGACATTACTCATTCTGATATTACTCTTCTGAGTATACTCCACAATTTCCTCGTTCTGACACTCGCTTCTGATTACTACTCACTTAGATATTACTCGTTCAGATATTACTCGTTCAGACATTACTTGTTCGTGAATCTGACCCACTCCTTCGATTCTCCTTCTGACAATACTCATTCTGACATTACTTAGATTCTGAAATTACTCATTCTGACATTACTCATTCTGATGTTACTCCTTCTGATATTACTCCTGACTCCTTCTGACATTCTGTTCACTATTACTCATTCTGATATTACTCGTTCAGATATTACTCGTTCTGACATTACTCATTCTGACATTACTCATTCTGATGTTACTCATTCTGACATTACTCCTTCTGAAATTACTACTTCTGACATTACTCATTCTGACATTACTCGTTCTGATATTACTCGTTCTGAAATTACTCCTTCTGACATTACTCACTCAGATATTACTCGTTCAGATATTACTCGTTCTGACATTATTCGTTCAGACATTACTCTTTCAGACATTACTCGTTCTGATATTACTCGTTCTGATATTACTCGTTCAGATATTACTCGTTCTGATATTATTTGTTCTGACATTACTCATTCTGACATTACTCACTCAGATATTACTCGTTCAGAAATTACTCATTCTGACATTACTCGTTCTGATATTACTTGTTCTGATACTACTCGTTCCGACATTACTCTTTCTGATATTAATCCTTCTGAAATTACTCATTCTGACATTACTCATTGTGACATTCTCCTTCTGACATTACTTGTTCTGACATGACTCATTCTGACATTACTCGTTCTGATATTACTCGTTCTGATATTTTTCGTTCTGACATTACTCGTTCATTTATATTACTCGTTCTGATATTATTTGTTCTGACATTCACCTTCTGACATTACTCAGCCCAGATATTAGTCGTTCAGAATCATTACTCATTCTGACATTACTCGTTCTGATATTACTTGAGGTTCCTGATACTACTCGTTCCGACATTACTCTTTCTGACATTACTCCTTCTGAAATTACTCGTTCTGACATTACTCTTTGTGACATTCTCCTTCTGACATTACTTGTTCTGAAATGACTCATTCTGACATTAATCGTTCAGATATTACTCGTTCTGATATTACGTTCTGATACTACTCGTTCCAGATATGACTCGTTCTGATATTACTCGTTCCGACATTACTCCTTCTGACATTACTCTTTCAGCTATTTCGTTCTGATAATAATACTCGTTCTGATATTACTCATTCCAGACATTACTCCTTCTGATACTACTCCTTCTAACATTACTCATTCTGACATTACTCGTTCAGTTCTGATATTACTTGTTCTGATACTACTTTCGTTCGACATTACTCTTTCTGACATTACTCCTTTGAAATTACTCATTCTGACATTGCCCGATACAGTAACCCTTGTTCTGATACTACCGTTCCGACTACCGGTCTGATATTACTCGTTCCCAGTACTACCGTTCCCACATTACTACTACAGTAATACTCCTTCTGTGACACGAAATTACTCATTCTGACATTACTCCTTCTGAAATTACTCCTATTGACATTACTCGTTCAGCTATTACTCGTTCTGATATTACTCGTTCAGATATTACTCGTTCTGACATTACTCACTCAGATATTACTCGTTCAGATATTACTCGTTCTGACATTACTCGTTCAGACATTACTCATTCTGATATTACTCGTTCAGCTATTACTCCTTCTGACATTACTCCTTCTGACATTACTCCTTCTGACATTACTCCTTCTGAAATTACTCCTTCTGACATTACTCCTTCTGACATTACTCCTTCTGACATTACTCGTTCTGATATTACTCATTCTGACATTACTCATTCTGACATTACAGATTCTGATATTACTCGTTCTGACATTATTCGTTCTGATATTACTCCTTCTGACATTACTCATTCTGACATTACTCCTTCTGACATTACTCGTTCTGATATTACTCATTCTGATATTACTCGTTCTGGCATTACTCATTCCGACATTACTCCTTCTGATACTACTCGTTCCGACATTACTCGTTCTGATATTACTCGTTCAGACATTACTCATTCCGATATTACTCGTTCAGCTATTACTTGTTCTGACATTACTCATTCTGACATTACTCATTCTGACATTACTCACTCAAATATTACTCATTCAGATATTACTCGTTCTGACATTACTCGTTCTGATATTACTCGTTCAGCTACTACTCCTTCTGAAATTACTCATTCTGACATTACTCCTTCTGAAATGAATCATTCTGACATTATTCGTTCTGATATTACTTGTTTTGATACTACTCGTTCCGACATTACTCGTTCTGGTATTACTCGTTCTGATACTACTCGTTCCGACATTACTCTTTCTGATATTACTCGTTCTGATACTACTCGTTCCGACATTACTCGTTCTGACATTACTCCTTCTGACATTACTCCTTCTGACATTCCATCCTTCTGACATTACTCCTTCTGACATTACTTGTTCTGACATGACTCATTCTGACATTACTCGTTCTGACATTACTCGTTCCGACATTACTCATTCTGATATTACTTGTTCCGACATGACTCCTTCTGACATTACTCCTACTGACATTTCTCGTTCTGATTTTACTCGTTCTGATACTACTCATTCCTGCATTACTCGTTCTGATACTTCTCGTTCCGACATTACTCGTTCTGATATTACTCGTTCAGACATTACTCATTCCGATATTACTCGTTCAGCTATTACTCGTTCTGATATTACTCATTCAGATATTACTCGGTCTGATATTACTCGTTCTGACATTACTCATTCTGACATTACTCGTTCTCATATTTCTTGTTCAGCTATTTCTCCTTCTGACATTACTCCTTCTGACATTACTCCTTCTGATATTACTCCTTCTGACATTACTCCTTCTGACATTACTTCTTCTGACATTACTCGTTCTGATATTACTCCTTCTGACATTACTCCTTCTGACATTACAGATTCTGATATTACTCGTTCTGACATTATTCGTTCTGATATTACTCCTTCTGACATTACTCATTCTGACATTACTCCTTCTGACATTACTTGTTCTGACATTACTCGTTCTGATATTACTCCTTACGAAATGACTCATTCTGACATTACTCTTTCTGATATTACTCATTCTGATACCACTCCTTCTGACATTTCTCGTTCTGATATTACTCGTTCTGATACTACTCGTTCCGACATTACTCGTTCTGATATTACTCGTTCAGACATTACTCTTTCCGATATTACTCGTTCAGCTATTACTCGTCCTGACATTACTCGTTCAGATATTACTTGTTCAGATATTACTCTTTCTGACATTACTCGCTCAGACATTACTCGTTCTGATATTACTCGTTCAGCTATTACTCGTTCTGATATTACTCGTTCAGCTATTACTCCTTCTAAAATTACTCCTTCTGACATTACTCCTTCTGAAATGACTCATTCTGACATTACTCGTTCTGATATTACTTGTTCTGATATTACTCGTTCCGACATTACTCCTTCTGACATTACTCCTTCTGACATTACTCCTTCTGACATTACTCCTTCTAACATTACTCATTCTGACATTACTCGTTCTGATATTACTTGTTCTGATACTACTCGTTCCGACATTACTCTTTCTGACATTACTCCTTCTGAAATGACTCATTCTGACATTACTCGTTCTGATATTACTTGTTCTGATACTACTCGTTCCGACATTACTCTTTCTGATATTACTCCTTCTGAAATTATTCATTCTGACATTACTCATTCTGACATTCTCCTTCTGAAATTACTCATTCTGACATTACTCGTTCTGATATTACTCGTTCTGATACTACTCATTCCGGCATTATTCGTTCTGATACTACTCGTTCTGACATTACTCGTTCTGATATTACTCGTTCAGACAATACTCGTTCCGATATTACTCGTTCAGCTATTACTCGTTCTGATATTACTCGTTCAGATATTACTCGTTCTGATATTATTCGTTCTGACATTACTCATTCTGACATTACTCACTCAGATATTACTCGTTCAGATATTACTCGTTCTGACATTACTCGTTCAGACATTACTCGTTCTGAAATTACTCGTTCAGCTATTACTCATTCTAATATTACTCGTTCAGCTATTACTCCTTCTGACATTACTCCTTCTGACATTACTCCTTTTGAAATGACTCATTCTCATATTACCAGTTCTGAAACTACTCGTTCCGACATTTCTCATTCTGATATTACTCGTTCTGATACTACCCGTTCCGACATTACTCGTTCTGATATTACTCGTTCAGACATTACTCATTCTGATATTACTCGTTCAGCTATTACTCGTTCTGATATTACTCGTTCAGATATTACTCGTTCTGACATTACTCATTCTGACATTACTCACTCAGATATTACTCGTTCAGATATTACTCGTTCTGACATTACTCGTTCAGACATTACTTGTTCTGACATTACTCCTTCTGACATTGCTCCTTCCGATATTACTCGTTCTGACTTTACTCATTCTGACATTACTCACTTAGATATTACTCGTTCAGATATTACTCGTTCTGACATTACTCGTTCTGACCTTACTCTTTCTGAAATGACTCATTCTGACATTACTCGTTCTGAAATTACTCATTCTGACATTACTCCTTCTGAAATTACTCCTTCTGACATTACTCGTTCAGCTATTACTCGTTCTGATATTACTCGTTCATATATTACTCGTTCTGACAT